>NC_140908.1:1751303-1896153 GCF_045865225.1 Trachurus japonicus
AAATTTATTTGATAATGTCCACGAACTGTTTCAGTATCCTGGTTTACACCACACGTCTTTCTCGTTAAGTAGTTGAGCAAACATAATGAAGAAGACAGGATGTGTTCTTATGTTTGCACATTAAAAACAATACAAAAAAGGCATTTCAGACAAAAAATATATATAGGATGATACAGTACATGAACAAACTCCAGGTAAACACATCAGTTATGTAAGAATAACCACACGATTATATATATTTTTGTTGGTAAAGTTTGAATAAAGAAGTAGAAATATATACATTTATAATTTACACTGAGGAATTATAAAAGTAGTCCATAATGTTCTCCTCGTGTCACAGTCAAGGACCCGGCCGGCAACAGGTCAAGACGACCCATCATGCTTTGCTGCTGGCCGACCGGTTCACCTCCGTCACAACCGTTGCCATGGCGGACAGCGGGGTGGAGTAGGTGGAGGCCATGCTCTGTAAGCCGGCCATCAGACACCTCCAGCTGAACCGCACCGCCTTCCCAAAGTTCTGTCGCCCCGAGAGAGAGAGACAGAGGAGAGATCACAGGTTAGATTCCCACCACACACACTGCAGGAGCTGAGTTTTCCCATTCTGCTGACGGTTTGTGAATGCAGCACCATCATCCATTCATGAGCTTTAATCCTGTTGACTTTTGTGTCTTTATATTTGATTTTGTCAGAGTTTAGCGGATTCAAAGGTGAAAACAAACCAGATTAACATGTTTGTGTTTCTTTTTGTGTTTGTTTTTTCTTGTTCTCACAGCAGTGAAACCCTGAGGTTAGAGGCTGCTGCGCTGCTGGAGAACAGGTAAATAAACTCAATGTAAACTGTTGTGTTTGCTTTCACTTAACTGACAACTGAGTCGTTTTGAGCACAAAAAGATGAAATACTTGGTAACTCTTTAACTTTAGCAGTTACTTACATCATAACATCAAGAAATAACAATTAATTGTGTCATAATGTCAAGAAATAGCCAAGAAATGACGGTCAATCGCAAAGAACTTGGTGGAGAAAAATTCTGGTGTTTCCCAAAAAAATTCAAAGCATGAAAAGCATGTGTAATCTTTTGCCTTTGTGAAAAACATGACATTACTATGACATTATGATGCAATTAATTGTTATTTCTTGACGTTATCACGTAATTAACAGCCTGTAAATTAATAAAGTAAAGTCAATTATGTTTTAATAAAGCGGAGGGAGTGAGAAGTCGTCTCTTTATCATCGATACGTCACATCTGCTCCGGGTCAAAGCTCAAACTCACACTGTTGAGTAAATGTTTAACGTCGCAGTGAGAGAATCAAACAACACTCAACTTAGTTTAATCTCCTCACGTGTTATATTTTTACTGCTGCCTGCTGAGTAAAGTTATGTTTATTTATATATTTATATGACACAATAGAAATGTGCGCTCTAATTTTATTGTAGCTTTGTGTTTATTTCTCCTTTTGTGCACAATAATTAAGTTTTTATACCAACATGTCTCACATTATGAGTTCCTTTTGATTCAATACTTTGTCTCTGACTGTTAAATTCCCACCACACCTGTGTGTTTCTTACCTTTCTGTACTTTTTATACTTCTTCTTCTTCTTCCTCTTCTTCTCCTCCTTCCTCCTCTTCCTCCCCTCCAGCGCCTCTTCTCTCCCCTCCTCCTCCTCCTCTTCCTCCTCCAGCTCCTCGATCAGCGGTTCGTATCGATCCGGCAGGACGGAGAAATAAACTTCTTTGGAGGTTTTCTGTTTCTTCTCGGCCGGAGGAGCGACCTCCTCCTTCTTCTCCTCCTCCTTCTCCCTCTTCTTCTCCTGCGCTCCCATCCCTCGTTCCTCCAGGTCCGTCAGTGGAGTCTCTGTGGGCTTCTCCTGCTCCGTCTACGACCTCCTTGTTGACGGGCAGGAGGACCTTTGGAGTGAGGAGGAGTCAGACTTTATTAGTGGCCTGCAGCCGATTTCAGACACAGGAAGCTGCGTGAGCTTTGACATGAAGACGGGATCAGAGCAGGAATGTGAGGATCTGTGTGCTCTCTGTTTCCTTTCTCCACGTTCGCTTCGCTTTTTATAAAACTTTTATTCACTTTCATGAAACTTCTGCTGAAGTCCGAGCAGCAGCAGCAGCAGCAGCAGCAGCAGCCGGTGGAGATTTCTGATTCTCTGCTGTTTGTTTTACAGAATCAACAGAAACTGAGTCAACAGTAAAAAAACTAGAAAAACACGTCATCAGGTGGAAAAAGTGAAGTTTTGCTGGAAGCTGTTTGTCAGAAGTGGAGAAAACTTGAAACATTTAGTGTTTTCATTATGAAAAAGGACACAAACTGAACATTTACTCACGTTTCCTCCTGATTAAAGGTTCATACTGATCTGACATGAAGCTTCAGTCACACCAGCTCCTCCACAGCTGCACAAAACTTCACCTTAATCCGTCCAGTATCTGTTGAGATGTGTCGGGCTGCAGTTTGTAATTGTAATTTCAACCTCCCACCTTCTCACCAAGATACCCTTTTTAATTGTAATTGTAACAGAGACACCCAACCTCTCACTTTCTCATCAATATTCAAACCAATTTTGTATTGTCGGTGCCGATGCCAAGTTTCCCCATGCTCGGGGTCTTTCTTCATTTTGAACCGCTCGCATGTTGATTGACCTTAACTTTGCAAAGAAAATAAAACCTTGTCGGCCGTCGGTCGGCAGTCTCTATTTCATTCTTCACCAAGAGCAGAACATTTCCATGACAGTAGCTGCGTTTCCATTACAGATTTTCGCAAAATAAAAGCGATATTTCTGAAACTTCGAAAAAGTGCAATTGCTATTTGCGGGTGTTTCCATTGAAAGGTATTTCGCGAATGACCCGCAATGCGTCTTGCGTTTCTATGGTGACGGCACAGCGATCTCAGCTGCCTACAGCTGTTGCTGTTATTGTTTTTAACGAAGACAAAAACAGCGCTTGATTGCTGAAAGGCAAAGCCCGTGTGGCGCTGCAGCGGCCACAAATAAGGGCGCACTCACACAAGGGCCAGTTGTTCCGCACCGTGCTGGAGCCCGAATGCCCCCTCCCCTGTCCCCGCTGGCCCGCACTCACACCACCTCCAACCCAAGCTGATCAAGCACTGTTGCCTCCGTTGATATAGAGGGATTATTTGTTTACCAACATGGCGGATGTGCGCTTTAACCTGACTGCAGAAAGAACGGAGCCTTTTAAACACCAGCGGTGATGAGGCGCTGACAACAATATAGGTGTACCCGTAGGCTACTGGTTTATGTGACTTAAGGTGACATTTCGGCGCAGGAGGGAGTGGGAGCGTGGATGCGAGCCAATCTCCTTCAACCATGCACGGAAAAGGGGAATGATAAAGGTTTTTCTAATTTATTAAGAAACAATGACCAGGGGTCTCATTTATAAAACTGTGCATGGGATCGTTACTAAAAGTGTACGTACGCCCAAAAGCCAAGTTTTGCGTGCGCCAGTAAATATTCAGACTTATAAAACCCTGCGTACGCACACTTCTAAGCAAACTTCCCTTTATAAATCCCAGAGTTCCTACAAGTGTGCGCAGCTGAATCCGCTTCACGTTCCACCCTGTACACGCCCTGTTTTAACCCTAGATGGTCAATGCAAACCACCACATGAATGTGATCTGCATGTCAATGAGCCTGACGTGCTCTTGTTCTGTCGGTGTTGTGAATTAGCTGCAGGTGTGAAAGTGGCGACGTGACGTGTTGCTGCAGCTGTTAACGGCGTCAGCGGCTCAGAGCGCACGCGGGTTTCAGTGCACTGCCCTCTAATGCTGGACCCGGTTCGGCACATAGTTACAACAGTGACAACAGTTCTAATCTGAAACGAGTTATTAACCATTCATCATGGTCTCCCTCTCCCTCCTTTCTCCTCCAGCGGTGCCGTGGTGCAGCATTACGCACGGGGCTCACCGCTGTATATTTACAGTAATTAGACTGATCGATACAACTTTGAATAATTAGCGGAATCAGTTACATTCTGAGGAATGATCAAACATGACACTTCTCTTGATAACAAGAAAACAGAATGTAACAATTGTGCGAACGATTACTGGATTTTTTCCCCCAGGGTTTGAGAATTAATTGACTCTCGATCATGTTCACACAGTATCATAGGAACATATAGTTATTTACACCATGTATTTATCCCATGCAGCCGCGCCGTCCTCTCCTCCTCCTGCGCTTCAGTGGACAATATGACGGAGAGACGGTGGTGATTAAATATAGAGAAGAAATTTTGATTTTAAGTTAGATTCTAAGAAGATGTTTCTGAAACATCAGTCCGATGCAAAGTAAGGGCGCTGTTGAATTAAATCACCGTGGCAACATGGATCTAAGGCATACGGGTTGAAATAATGTGTGACGGCCGATAATAAAAACATAATTGTTCTTCTCAATCATCATTTCCTGAGTCTGACTTCAGTTCACCACCACACCGTCTGTGTCGCCAATTCCCCTTTTCCTCCAAACCATGCGTACGCATGGCTCAGAGTTTGCTTAGGGCTGCGCACATTCTCCCGTCAAGTTTGTTTTTTATAGATCACAACCTTGGTGTGAAAAGTCACGTACGCCACTTTCAGCCCCGTTTTGTGCGTACGCAACGGTTATAAATGAGAGCCCAGGTCAGCAATGCATGACAATAAACATGTGGTTCATTTGTCCCCTCAAGTTACATAAACCAACACAGCGTGGACACACAACTCCGGTGACGCCGGTGACGTGTAGAAAAGCGAAAAAAAGTGAGAGACAGTCTGCTTTGCAAGACAGAATGACTAAAGTGTCTTTTTCACATTTATTGAGTTTTAAACATTTATCCATGCTTAGATGGAATTGTTGAAACTGTTGCATAAAAGCAATATCACATATTACTTAAAGCAGAAGTAAGCAATATTTTTGTGTTAATATAAGTCTTAAATAGTTATATCTTCCGACAGCAATCACTTACATAGAGTGTTTGGACCGAAACACGGGTCTGTCAGTCACTCTGCTCTGCTCTGAGCCGAGGAGAAAACTTTTCTCGTATCCTACAAGTTTTATCCAATGAGGAGAGAGAACGGCATGAAGGGCTGTGTGTGCAGCCAAGGGATGCGCCTGAATGTGGTGACGTAGGGACGAGGACCAATAGATCCATGACGAGGGCGGGGGCTGCTAACTCCATCGGCTGACAAGAAGTTATGGTGCGTTCAAGGCAACCCGTAACTTGTGTTTTTCGTACCAGTTCGATCTGGTACGAGTTCACGGGTCGGAAGTTACGAGTGGACATTATAGTGCAGTTTCACAGGTAAAACAGGTGCAACAGGAAGGAAAAACACGAGTTATGGGATGCCTGGAACGCTACAAAGTCCTAAGTCGTGACTTGAAGCTGTAACTTACGGTTTCAAAAGCCTGCCTGGAACGCAGCATTAGCCAAAACGACCGGATCGCTTACTTCTGCTTTAAGTAACAAAATTAAAAGTGCAGTTACAGTAAACATGCTGCCTTTTAAAGTCTAAGGAAATGGAGGCCGACAGCCAGCAGATTTGTTTCATTTTATTATTTTTTTTAATCGATTTTGGGACATTTTATATCGATTCTGAATCGTATTAAATGAGAATTGCGATTCTTATGTGAATCGATTTTTTGGCACACCCTACTAAACACTTTCAGTTACATTTTGTGTTTGTGTGCAGATGAAACAAACCAGATGAGGCTTGTTGAATGTGTTGGTGCCAGAGTGAATATAGATAGATTCGATATTTAATATTTACATTATTCCTCCTCAGCTACAAAGAAAAGATGGTTTTATATAAAATCTACAGGTAGAGAGACAGACAGTCTCAGTGTCTCTGTCTCTGTGTCTCTTATCCAGCAGTAATAAGTGCAGATCAGCTCGCAGCCGGAGGCAGAAACACAGAGAGAGCAGAAACAGACTCAGAGGATTAAGGAGGAAAAACAATAAGTGAAAAACAACAAGACGCTGAACCTGAACCTGCAGATGAAGAGTCGACTCACTAGAACCACGTTGAACACACACTACGACGTTTACAAGGTCTGACCGTTGATCTTATTCTGAATAAGACAGTAAATATTCACTTAAGTTGCTTTTAGGATATTCCTCCATGTTCCTGGAATCGCTGTTTCTGATTAATATCAGAGTTTGTTGACTATGTAAACGTACGCAGAGAGAGTGTGTTGAGTAGAAACACACTGAGACAGAAGTAAAAAATGGAGGCAGGGAGGATGTTCAGTTCTTTTTTTATTCAAAACAATGCAACAACTTTTTTTTCTTTTTTTTCTAGGTTTTTACTAGAACAAGCTGGGAATAAATATGTGAGAGATTATACGACGACTGAAACGCAGTTTTAAAGAAGTGGTGGAAGAATTTCAGCTCTGAACCAGGAAGTGAACTGACCACAGTCTTTACACTTGAACCTCTGTGTACGTGTGTGTGTGTGTGTGTGGTTTTTGTTTGTGTGTGTGTGTGTGTGTGTGTGTGTGTGTGTGTGTGTGTGTGTGTGTGTGTGTGTGAACCAGCAGTAGTGTGTCGCTTCAGTCTGGCCCCGGTGGTTCGTGTTGCAACATGGGAACTTGATGATGACCTCTGATGATGATGGAGAGAGAGAGAGAGAGAGAAAGAAAAGAGGAGCGAGCAGACGGGGAAAAAAAGAGCGAACATAAGTGAGTGTTTATCACCACGGTAACACAAGTACAAACAACACAACACAACATCATCAGTGTAGATCAGATCGTTGCTAAGTAACCAGTGACTCATCATCAATTAGTTTTAAACCACCGCATCAATGTTACGACAACCTGTGTTTGTTGGTGTGTTTTGACCGGTCACCTGCTGGTCATGACTCAGCGTTATTGATCCCGACTCAGCGTTACTGATCCTGAATCAGCGTTATTGATCCCGACTCAGCGTTACTGATCCTGACTCAGCGTTATTGATCTCGACTCAGCGTTACTGATCCTGACTCAGCGTTATTGATCCCGACTCAGCGTTATTGATCCCCACTCAGCGTTACTGATCATGACTCAGCGTTATTGATCCCGACTCAGCGTTACTGATCCCGACTCAGCGTTATTGATCCCGACTCAGCGTTACTGATCCCGACTCAGCGTTATTGATCCTGACTCAGCGTTATTGATCCCGACTCAGCGTTTATTCATTAGTTTAAGACTCGACTTGGGACCTGGTCTCAGTCTGGGACCTGGTTTTGGACTTTGCTGGGCCCTGACGGTTAAAATCTGAAAGTGAGACTTAACTTCCTGTGATTTTCAAAATAAGAGTTGTACGTTTCACTGGTGCATCCTGTGTAAAAATGTGCCAGGAAAAAAAAAACGAACTGAACAACACAGACTTAAAAATAAATAAATAAAACTCTTGTGATGAGTTTAATTTAGTTTGACTAATCTGACAGAATCACTGAGCTCAACTGACAGGAAGTAGAAGTGGATCACACTGATGGAAATCTTAATGAAACCGATAAAACACAATAAGGTCGAGCGAATTGATCTGAACAACGGTGACGGAAAATTAGAGTGAACTCACACACAGACTCACACACACACAAGCGCGGTAACTATCTGAAATGTCAAGTCACCGTTTGTACAGAAACGTGACGCCTCTGACAGGAAGTGTCTGTTTCGATGTGTGTGTGTGTGTATGTGTGTGTGTGTGTGTAGATAACAGGAATTTGGTTTCAGTGGTTTTTATTCATTCAGCCTCTAGTTTCATTTGTGTTCACACCGACTCAAGTTAGTGACCTGAAACTTTGAACCATCGACTCGACGACAGGAACTCGCGCTCACTTCGCGGACTCATTGCTGCGGTGTGGAAATTCAACTTTCTGACAAATTACTAACTATAAATACATCGCAATGAAGTTTTAATTATTAATAAGTGTTGATCTCACTATTTCATTTGTTATTGTGCTGTTTTAATCCATTATTAATTTTATTTTTATTGATGATGTGTCAGTGCAGCAGCCTCCATTCATGTGTGTCCACTGTGTTAACAGATATATGAACTCTAACATCTGCTCACAGCTGCATTACACTGTCACATCTTATCTACATGCATTGGTTTCTTCAGATAAGTGACAACAGTTGTTCTTTTTATAGTTTTCACTGACGAATCGAAACACAGGAGTTAAAACTAAAAGGACACAGGTGTTTCTTAGATGAACTGGCGACACACTGGAGAATCTATTAATTAAAAATCTAATTTAATGACTCGTGTTGTACTTTCCTGTGTAATGAGGACCGTTTGATGTTAAGAATAGATCGTTATATTTGTTAATGGTATTTATAGGTATATAATCACAACAGAGATGCCAAATATTTTATATTCTTTAGTTCAGGGACACATAATAACTCAACTCGACTTGCTGCTGGAGGTTATCTTATCTCAGCCAGGACACTTTCTCAATGTACAGTATTATTTCCTAATTATGTTACAAAACAGAAACACATGGTAAGTTTTAAAATAAAACTAAGAGATTATTATTTAACCATTCGTGCAAATTTGCAAACAGGTTATTTTTCATACCTGTTCTCAGTGTTGGGTCATGGCAGGATATACAGTAAATGTTGCCACCCAAACCAAACCAAACCAAACCAAACCAAACCAAACCAAACCAAACCAAACCAAATTAAACTAAATTAAACTAAACTAAACTAAACTCAGGAACAGATGAACGATCACAAACATGAGCAACCAGGTTCTTACATTTGTGTTCAGGCAGCGTGACGGTCAGCCCGGCCGGCGTCCTCACACTCAGACCCAGCTTCTTCTTCCATAGGTAATAAAACTCCACACACTGAGAGAGGGACTTGGTCCGCACCTGAACACACACACACACACACACACACATCAGACGGAGCTGATGTTGAAATTTAAAAAAAACTAAAACTAGAAGCAGACTCACGGTTTTCTGGACGCTGCTGAAGTCTTTGTGATGGAGCTGCAGAGATTTAACCAGCAGCTTCATCTCCGCTGCGCTCCAGCTCACACCTGCAACACACACACACACACACACACACACATGTCAACAACACATGACACAAACTGAAACCTGTGTGTGTTTTATTATTAAAGACTGGACCTGCGTGGTCGGCGGCGGCTCCGGGCGACGAGAGCAGCTTCTCCACCGTCGACTAGGAGACAGAAAAACAAACACCCAACGTCAGTGAATCAGCAGAGTTTTTTTTCTAAACGGTTTTGGTTCGTAGCGGCCAATGAGATCTCACCAGGAAGTCTCCTCTGCACTCTGATAGGACGCGGAGGGCGTGCTCTGGGCTGGCCCCGCCCCCCGGCACCACGCTGGAGCGAGCCATCGTCAGCAGAGCCGCGACTGGACGGGACAACGTGTCGGTTAAAATAAAAAACAAAAAAACAACCAACGGGACCTCATGATTGTTGCTAAGGAACCGTCTCTACCTCTCTGCTGGTTGACCGGCGTCTCCAGCTCCTCCCACGGCGTCCACACCAGCAGTGCATTCTGGGAGTCGGAGCGGACCTGCTTACGGCGCCGTAGGGGAGGGACTTCAGCCTGGAAGCTCCGCCCCACATTGATCCGCCTGTGATTGGTTGACAGCTCCGGGTTACCAGGTGACCAGATTACGACATGATAAAGATACGATTAAATTTATTTTATTTATTTTTTCGAAAAGTGGCGTTTTTAACTCACGGCTTATCAATTCCTGTTGTTAGTGTCGTCTCCACGGCAACAAGGTCGCCGACTCCGTCTGTGGATTAAACAAGATGTGAGACGGGGTCGTTAACGGCCTCCAGGTGGCGCCAAGGTTATAGAGAGACGAAGTAACGCTCGCCATGAGACCGTGTGGGTGAACAGGAGTCAAAGTTTTATTTCTAATCCGATTGAATTGTGTCATGAGACGAATCTCTGACCTCTACCTGTTTAAAACATCGTTTCATGACGAGAAATCAGCAGTTTGTTGTAAAACTATTACAAAATCCATAACCAGACAAACGACAGGTGGTGTACGTTGCCGTTTTACGAACAACTGCTGACTTCTCGTCATGAAACGATGTTTTAAACAGGTAGATGTCAGAGATTTGTCTCATGACACAATTCAATCAGATTAGAAATAACATTTTGACTCCCGCTCACTTACATGGAGATTTTTTTCCAAATTGAGGTTCCATGGCGAGCTGCTCTTCCGCTTCTGAACTTCCACATTTGTGGGATTTTTCCCTTTTAGGCCCTATCCACACAAAAACGAGTTTTTAGTGTTAAATATTCCATGTATTAAGTATTAAAATATTGCATAAACGTTGTCGTAGAACGTGTCATAACCCCGCTGACCAAAGCGAGAGTGGTGAGAGAGAGGAAATAGCAACTTAAAATAATAGCTGCGGCGCGCAACGTGACAAATATAGAACGTCTCTGGTAAATATCCGTTTATCTTGTCCACACGTCAAAATAAATACAGAGTTTTTAAAAGTATTCACTGTGGCCGGAGCTTTTAAAAATCTGCGTTTTAAGCCATTTTCAATACGTTTTTTTCAACCGGATGAAAAAAAGGGTTTTCGTGTGGATAGGGCCTTATTAGTTGCATCCCATAATGTTCCCATTGGTCCTCATCAGGTTCCATTCACAGTAGAAAGTGAAAACGTACTGTGTGTGTTGTGGAGCTGCACCGTCTCCACTCTCTGCTGCCTCCTGCTGGTCAGCGAGCAGAACAGCCCCGCCGCCGCCCGGAGCGGGCACAGCATGGGCGGAGGCGTGTAGTGACCTCGGTGGCCACCGTCGCCCCTGACGACCGCCTCTCCATCCCTAACCTCTCCCTTCTCCTTCTCCTCTTCCTGCGGGCGCATCAGGCTGCGGTAGAGGACGGTGGCGGTGGCGGTGGCGGCGGCGGCTCTGGTGGCGGCCGCGGGCACGTGACCGAGTCTCCTCTGGCCGCTCCCTCTGCTCGCCTTGGACGCTCCGCCTCTGGACCGGATGGGGACAGAAACCGGCATCACCATGGAGACGGAGGCAGGGACGGAGGGCTGGACCGGTGGAGACGGCTCGTCGCCCTGCAGGAGGTAGAGGAGGAGGAAAGTGAGTAAGGTGGCGTTTTACTTAATGAGAAACATCTGGAACATCAACATCTGTTCACTTTACGATTAATTAATTGTGGAAAATAATAAGTAACCGTGACATCCATCCCATCACCGACCTTCTTCACCCACGCTGCCGATCTGAAGCCGCTGTGAGAGCGCATGTGGCCGTTCAGCGCCGGCAGACTCCTGAAGTCTCTCTTACACACCGTGCACAGCAGCCTGCAACACACACACACACACACACACACACAGATTCAGGACTGCAAGTAATAGATTACATCAACAATAATAAATGATAAGAAATTCGCCAACATGAAATTTAAGCTTTTTAAACTGTTTCTAGATACAATAAAATAATGATACATTTCAAAAAGACAATTTCAGCTGTGACAGAGATGAATACAGATACATTAGCTTTTAAAAAGATTCAATAATATATTTGCACGTCATATTTTTGCACTTTAATATTTTATAATTTCATTAATTTATGTTTCATTACAATGACAACTTATGTTTCACGGGTTTTTAATTTGCCAAAATAATCGTGACTAATCGACTAATTGAAAAAATAATCGATAGATTTGTTGACAACCAAAATAATGGTTATAAATATTAATATTATGAGGTAACAAATGGTCGTCACCTGCAGTCCAGAGGCTTCGTGCTGTTTTCAGGTTGAGGACGTTTCATCTGGAAATTAAAAAGATTTAAATTAATTTCAGGTCGATTCTGGAGGAAGAACAAAGAGTCTTTTAGTTTAGATTTATCAGACACACCCAGGTCCAGTCTGGTTCTCCTCCTCCTCCTCCTCCTGCTCCACACTCCTCCCTCCAGCCGGGCCCGGCAGCGAGGCCCGGGGACTGGGCGGCGGTGGCGTTCTGGCCTCCTCCTCCCTGTGGAGAGAAGCTGCTCTCTAAACCGCCGACGCCACCGGAGGAGCAGCAGGAGGAGGAGGAGCTGAAGATGTTGGTCTGGTCCTGGATCGGCTCGGTTTGACCCGCTGGGGGGCGTCGGCCGGTCTGGTTCTGGTGGTTCTGGTGGGACTCGAACCCGTCTGGCTCGTGGAGGCAGCAGCCGAGGTTCTGGTCGCGGCTCAGCGGCTGCGGTGGCTGCGTGTGGAAGCCGAGCCTCTCCGCGGGGCTGGACACGGTCGGCGTGTGGGGGTGGTGGGGGCTCGGACCCGGCGTGGTGGGACTGCAGAAGGCCTGCGTGGCGCCGTTGTCGTGGTAACTGTCGTCGGGGAAGAACTGGGAGTTGGAGAAGTCTTGGGCGGACGGCGGCGGCGAGCTGAAGTCCATGGAGCTCCAGCGGCCCAGGCCCCCGGCGCCGGACTGGGAGCCCAGCGGAGAGCACTGCAGCTGGGACAGAGCCGGCTCCAGAGCCCCCCCGACCCCCCCGACCCCCCAGCCGTCCTGACCCGGCCCATACACACCGCCGCCGCCGAGGAGGGTGTGAGCGCTGTAAGGCAGTCTGTGTGTGTCATTCACACCGGTGTTGTACTGGTTCTGGTTCTGGTTCTGGTTCTGGTTCTGGTGCTGGAGGTCTAGATGAGCTGTAGCCGCGTTCTGGTTCACATCAGAGCAGAGTTAGTATAGTTCACTAAAACGAAAACTAAAACTAGCAGAGTAAAAACTATTCAGTAAACTGAAATAAAAAACGAGAACTAAATAAAAACGACAATGAACAATGTAATAACTAACGTTGAGAAAGTTTTTTTTCACAGACTTCATCATATTCGTCATACGTCATAATATTACGAGAAAAAAAGTGATAATTTTACAACAATGAAGTCATAATATTTTAACCTGTTGTTTTAGAGGAGGTAAATTGTTAAAATGAGGCCGTGGAGCATTTGGTGAAGTTGTACTGCAGTACAGGTTTCACAAACAAGGAGATTCTTAAAGGGAAAGTTTAACATTTTGGCAAATTGGCCCATTGCCATAATCCCTATAGTCATAGCAGTAGGTTCGTTACCTTTAATTGTCGGTGCAAGCTGTTTTTAGAACGCCGGAGCTATGAGATAACACAACTTTACCAGACAGAGTTGTTTTAGAGGGAAATTCATGCAAAACAGCTGATGCACGTTGCCTTCAGGGACAGTTTTTAATCAAGCAGTCTCTGTATTTACCTCTAAAACAACTCTGTCTGGTAACATTGTGTTATTATCTCATAACTGAAAAACTTATGAAAATTTTAAAACTATAAAAACCTTGCATCAGAGATATTTATCAGCTCTCACCTGGCAGCCGTAGCTGAAGCTGTTGAGGCAGGCGGCGGCATCCGATGGCGACTCCGACTTAATCCAGTTCTGATGCTGATGATGCTGATGATCCAGACCGGGGTCGGAGAGCTGGTGCTGGTGTTGGTGTTGGTGTTGGGGCGGGAGGAGGTGGGGGTGGGGGGAGTAAGGGAGGTGATGGGAGGTGGTGACATGGGACTGATGGAGGGGGGGGTAAGAGGGAGGAGCCTGAGGGGACTGGGGCACAAAGTGATGAGGGGAGGTGACCTGAGGAGGGGGGAGGAGATGAGGGGAGGAGACCTGAGGGTGAGTGAAGTGGTGGGGGGAGGTCACCTGTGAATGGGGGTAATGATGAGGGGAGGTCACCTGAGGATGAGTGAGGTGATGGGGGGAAGTTACCAGGTGATGGGGGGAGGTCACCTGAGGATGAGTGAGGTGATGGGGGGAGGTTACCAGGTGATGGGGGGAGGATACCTGAGGAGGGGGGAGGAGCATAATTAAGTCACAAGATCATTTTGTCCAATGTTAAAGGGATAGCTCAGTTTTTTTTAAGTGTATGAATGAGGTACAAATGTCCACTAAGTATAATATCTGCACTTAGAAACACAGGCGCATCGTGCAGTGGGGAGTAAATAATTAAAGCAGAAGTAAGCGGAATATTTGTGTTAATATAAGTCTTAAATAGTTCTATCTTCCGACAGCAATCACTTACATAGAGTGTTTGGTCTGAAACACGGGTCTGTCAGTCACTCTGCTCTGCTGTAAGCCGAGGAGAAAACTTTCCTTGTATCCTACAACCTTTATCCAATGAGGAGAGAGAACGGCATAAAGGGGCAGTCCTCTCTGTGTGTGCAGCCAAGGGATGCGCGTGAATGTGGTGACGTAGGGACGAGGGCGGGGACTGCTAACTCCATCTGCTGACAGGAAGTTAGCCAAAACCACCGGATTGCTTACTTCTGCTTTAACGCTGGCTTTTCACATGGATGTCAATTTGTGTGATATCCATTGTTAAAAGCTGGTGTGATGATCATGCGTTTTACAGATTTTCATTGAAAAAAAAAAAAAAAAAATCCATGCATTTACCGCGACTACCGAAACCATGGAAACGTAAACATAAAATTCCACCGGAAGAGCAAAACCGGCTTATGTTTTTGACATTCGGAAAAAGGTGGATAATATCTGCAGTAGAAAGGTCTCTGCCCCCCCCCCACACTTAGAAACACCGGCGCATCGTGCAGTGGGCGGCGTTGGGGAGTAAATAATTAATTACAAAATGTATATAATTGTAATCCGTTATATTATGGGGGGAGAATGTGTAATTAGATTAAAGTTGCTTTTGGAAATTGCCATGATTACAATTTTAGTTACATTTGAAAATTCGCTGCAGAAGCTCGGATTAATCAAATAGTTTTTACATTTTACAACCTGACAGTGTGTCAACATAAAGACGATAAAATAAAACAACTTCAGTTCCTCTTTTTACCGTGAGAGCAGCTGTAAACACTGAACGCTCTTTGCTCTGCACTGTAATGTTTAGACCTTTGTTTCTGCAAAGTGTTTTTTGAACTTAACACAGGAATGCGTTCTTCTCCACCTCCGCCATTGTTGCTGAATGACACCTGACCAGAGAGAGCCAATCGGAAGCGTCGGTATCCAACTTGCGGTTTTGGAAGGAGGACACTAGCTGCGTTTCCTTTGCAGGTTTTCGCAAAATAAAAGCGATGTTTACAAGTACAACTCCTATGTGCAGGTGTTTCCATTGAAAGGTGTTTCTGTGAACGAGTAACTCTCGTAAAGTCTGTAACAGAAGGAACTATTGTTTGGTTTTTCACACGGACATGTTATTGTGTGACACCGCCTGAAGTGACGTGTAAATGCAAAAAAAAAAACTGTTTCTATTACACTTTTGCAAAAAAAAGAAAACACCTCATGAGAGCATAAATATGTTTTGGCGATATTTTAGAGGTTTTTCGTTTCATTACCTGTTTTTCAATGCGATATTTAGGTTTTTGCATTTCCAGGGGTGATGGAAACGCACCTATTGACATGAAAAAACTATTTGATAAATCCGAGCTTCTGCAGTGATTTTTTAAAAATGTAACTAAAATTGTAATCATGTAAATTTCTAAAAGTAACTGCAGTTTAATTACACATGTTCCTAATGTAACTGATTACATTTATGTTATGTGTATTTCTACTGCAGATGTTATTCTTAGTGGACATTTGTACCTCAAACAACCCCACTTTAAAAAAAAACTGAACTATCCCTTTAATGTGTGAGTGAATAGCAAACCTTGGGGTGAGGATGGTTGCCATGGTTCCTGAACGGCGGCGGGGAGGAGACGAAGGGGGGCGACTGGGCCAGAGGAGGAGGAGAGGACGAGGAGAACGTCCACAGGTCAGACATGATGTCAGGCACGCACACGCACACACCTGTCGACTCTGAGAGCGTGTGTGTCTGTGTGCATGGTCGTATGTGTGTGTGTGTGTGTTATCTTGACGGCGTCTTTGTGTGAATCTGTGGGAAAACACACAGTTTAAAAAAACAAATCACATGACAGTAAGTTTATATGTTTTATTTTCATTTTATTTTAAAGGGATAGTTCAACATTTTGGCAAATTTGCCCATTGCCATAATCCCTATAGTCATAGCAGTAGGTTCGTTACCTTTAATTGTCGGTGCAAGCTATTTTTAGAACGGCGGAGCAGAGCCGTGAGCTGCTCAGAGCTACGCTATGGAGGCTCATGGGATTTCTTGGTTTCCCTCATCAAACTCATCAAATACACAATCCAACAACTCCACAACGCTCTGGTGGACAAGTTGTGACTTGCACATTCACCACGCTATGAGATAATAACACAACGTTACCAGACAGAGTTGTTTTAGAGGGAAATACAGAGTCCGCTTGCTCAAAAACTGTCCCTGAAGGCAACGTGCATCATCTGTTTTGCATGAATTTCCCTCTAAAACAACTCCGTCTGGTAACGTTCTGTTATTATCTCATAGTGTGAGCCTCCGTAGCGTAGCTCTGAGCAGCTCGCGGCTCTGCTCCGCCGTTCTAAAAATAGCTTGCACCGACAATTAAAGGTAACGAACCTACTGCTATGACTATAGGGATTATGACAATGGGCCAATTTGCCAAAATGTTGAACTATCCCTTTAACTGCGTCTCTCAGGTTGAATCTGTGTTTTCAGAATCGACTCTGGTTCATCTATCAACCTTCTGCTCATTTGAAAACAACTCTTTAAGGTCTAACGGACAGGAAATGGTAACCTAGAAACCCTCGGCGCAGTTTCCACGACCTGTCTAAACTCTGCACTATTTCTTTTTGTTTTGTTTCCGTTGATGTTCAGGATGAAACGAGGTGAAGTTTAAAGCAGCTGTGACCGACTGTGTAGTGGACAATGAGTCTGTCACCTGTCACTCAACTCAACTCTACACCAGTCATCATGAGGGTGTGACCACGGTGGCGATGGCGCTGCGGCCCGCTGCTGCTGCTGCTGTGAGTCCATTTCAAGATGGTCTCTCTCTGACGTGAGTGGCTGAGCGTCGACCACAGCAGCAGCTGAACCGACGCGTCTCTGTGACTAAGTGTGAACGTGTGATAACAGGTCACTTCAAGGAATTCACGCCCAGAGATGAATAAAACGCGACTTCTCTTAAAGTGACACCGTCAACGAGTTTCCAGCCGTGAAAATCAACAGATTAATTTAATATTCTTTGTATTTATTTGGGTTTTTTTTACACTTAGCGAGCAGGTTAAACTGCCCCGTCGTTTCCAAATGTTTAAAGCTGATAAAAGTCTCATTATCAAAGAGACATCTCATTTATTTCCTCTTCAACATCGTCCTCATTTAAAGCAGAAAACTTAAACTAAAATGTTTAACAGCAAAAATGCCCATAACATTTATTATACTGTTGTGTACGGTGAATAAAAGTTGAAACAATCAGTGATTAAATGAAGCAGAGTAACAGTTGTGGTCTAACATCAACATTTAGTTTGAATTTAAATCTAAATAAAAAGGACTTCTCACCTGAATCATCACCGACGCCGACTGACACTGACTCTGACTGTGTGTGTGTGTATCTGTGTGTATCGGTGTGAGTGAGTGTGTGTGTGTGTGTGTGTGTGTGTGTGGGTGTCGATGTGTGTCTGCGTGTGTTTTGTCAGGATGTGGTCACATGTTCTTCCTCTCTGATCGTCTGCTTCTTCCTCATCATGACGAGTTTAGAGGCCGAAGAGAGAGAAGAGCTCAAACCACCACTCAGACAAACTGGCGACGTAATTACAATTAAAAACTAGACAGGAGATAATTAAACTAAACACAACACAATCAATAAATTAAGTTTTATTGTAGTTTTCAATTTTAATGTTGTGGTCACTGTTTATAAGCAGACTTACAACAGTTCAGTGTATTATAATCACATAAAACTCACAATAAACTATTTATAAACTTCTTAAAGCCTGAATGTATAAATTCAGAAATTTTAATTAGAATTTAATGTTAAGATTTGTAAAATTAGACACTAAAGTCGGCTGCTTTAATGTTAAATATATTTAAAGTTTGACACACATGTTTTTAGTTTTTACAGTTCAGTTTCACAATAGAAATTAAGATTTATATCCTAACCTTCAGTTAATAGAAAACTCATCACATTTGCATTTATTTATTTATTTGCTTAGGTGTCGGAACCTTTTGTTAATGCAGCACGACGCCTTAACGGTGTCGGACCCGGTAGTCAAGTTACACAAATAAAACCGGAAACACATTAATTATCTGTGTATTTTACTCTGTCCCTGTGTGTGTGTGTGTGTGTGTGTGTGTGTGTGTGTGTGTGTGTGTGTGTGTGTGTGTGTGTGTGTGTGTGTGTGTGTGTGTGTGTGTGTGTGTGTGTGTGTAGTACAAATATACACAACAACTGCACAAAAGACCAACCGTTGTAAAAAAAAAAAAAAAAAAATGAAATAAATAAATAGAAATAATACAGAGTTTCAATAAAGCCGCTGCGTTTCCACTTTTTTTCCCAGGTGAAATTCTGTTCGTAACGTTGTCGATGCTCTTATTTTGAAGGATGGAAGCGGAAGTTATTAGTCGGTTGTGTCCTCGCGGTCCGTCCGTTCGCTCCGCCGGTGTCAGGTCAGCTCGAGACCGACGGTTGGTCCGCAGCTTCATTCAAACACGTGTCAGTCAAACGGTTTGTTAACGGCTGTTTGTTCGAGTCAAACTAAACTGAAGTTTGAGTTTTGAATATTTTTTATTTCAACGGAAAAAACGCGACGAAGCTCAATGCTAATGCTAATGAACGGTCGGTGTAGGAAGGAGGGGACAGTGACGTCACCCGCTGTAATCTCCGTCGTTTATTGAACATTACACAATATTTTATATTATATTATGATAATTATATAATATTATAAAAAAATACATTTTTTAAAGTTGTTATTTTAGTAAATAACAAAGTTTAACGAGATTCAAACGAACTACACACACTGTCTGATTCAATGTTGCATGTTGCTTCAAGTGTAACTTTATTTACAGTCCCAAAAAAGAAACAAAACACATAATAAACTAAATTTATAATGAATTTAACTGACAGCATGATCATAGATTTTATTATTTTCCACTTCTCTAAAGATATAAATATAATATGTATGTTAGTTTTAGTCAACTCTGTGTTTATATTGTTTTTATCTGTGCTTTCTAGATATTTCCACCATGATGAAGTGAGCAGAGCGTTTCTTCGCCTCTGACATCATGATGACCATCAGAAGGACGTTGTCTCTCCTCAGAGGCCGCGTGGCCGTCTGCAGGCGTCAGACCGGAGACCAGTCGTCCAGGCCCAGTTCCTTTATGGCGTCCGACAGCAGCAGCGGCGGCGGGCTGATCCTCCGGTCCCGCTCCACCGACATCTTCCAGAACCTGGCTCTGGAGGACTGGATCGACGCCAACTTGGACCTGACGCAGCGCGGCGTCCTGCTGCTGTGGAGGAACCGGCCCGCCGTGGTCATCGGGCGCCACCAGAACCCCTGGACCGAGTGCAGCCTGTCGGCCATGAGGCGGGCGGGGATCCCTCTGGCCCGCAGGCGGAGCGGCGGCGGCACCGTCTTCCACGACCTCGGGAACCTCAACCTGACCTTCTTCACCTCCAAGAAGGCGTACGACCGCCAGAGGAACCTGAAGGTCGTCACCGAGGCGCTGCGGCGGCTCCGCCCCGGGCTGGACGTCCAGGCCACCGACAGATTTGACATTTTACTCAACGGACACTACAAGATCTCAGGTTGATGTTTATAACAAACATTCAAACAAAACTTGATTGAAAAACTGTCCATTTACATTTTCATGTGTTTACGTCGTTGTCGTGTCCAGGCACGGCGTCCAGGCTGAGCAGGAAGTCGTCCTACCATCACTGCACGCTGCTCCACTCCGCCGACCGCTCCGCCCTCTCCGCTGTGCTCCGCCCCTCCTGTCCCGGTATCCTTAGCAACGCCACGCCCAGCGTCCCCTCGCCCGTCGCCAACCTGCTGGACCACGCCCCCACGCTGCAGTGGGAGGAGCTTCTGGACGCCGTGGAGCGCCAGTACAACGCAGGTACGGCTGTAGTACAAGTTTTATCAAATTTTATCTTTAACCCTCCTGTTGTCCTTCATCTATTCCCTTCCTCCATCCTTCCCTCTTTCCTTCCTTTCTCCCTTCCTTCTTTCCACAATCCTTTTTCCCTTCCTTCTTTCCTTCCTTCCTCCCTTCTTTCCTTCATTGACCTTATCTGTTCCCTCCCTCCCTCCCTCCCTCCCTTCCCTTTTCCTTCCTTCCTTCCTTCCCTCCTTCTTTCCCTTTGTCCTTAATTCTTCCTTCCTTTTTGACCCAATCTGTTCCCTCCCTCCATCTATCTTTCCTTCATTTTCACTTCCTTCCTTCCTCCCTTCTTTCCCTTTGTCCTTCCTGCCTTCCTTCCTTCGTTCTTTCCCTTCGTCCTTCCTTCCTTGACCCAGGAGGACAACAAGAGGGTTAAATATGTAAATGAGGCAATATCTAATTAAATATGCGCTCGTTTGCATTAATTTTACATTAATTTGCTCTTCTCTCCGCTCCAACCCTCAGAGTTCGGCTTCAGCTCCACGTCGACCCTCGTTGACCCGGCGGACGACGCCATATTTCCTGGGCTCGGCCGTGCGGAGGCGGAGCTGCGCAGCTGGGACTGGACGTTCGGTAAGACGCCGAAATTCAGCGTCCAGACGGCGGTGGACCTGACGGACGGTCGGTCGTCGGCTCGCAGCTCGGCGCAGCTGCACATGGAGGTGAGGAACGGGCGGGTGGAGAGCTGCGAGCTGGACGTGCCCTCGGACTGGTTGCCCCGGCGGCTGAGCGGCGAGCTGGCGGACACGCTGGTCGGCGAGAGGTTCTGTCCGCACGCGGCGGCCGCAGCCGTGACGGCACTGCTGCGGTCGGAGGACGGAGAGCTGCAGAGGCGACTGCACAACCTGTGTGACAGCGTGCTGGCTGTGATGGGCTGAGGGGAGACAGACGGACAGAGCTGTGACGCCCCCCAGAGGCCCAACTGGTCGTTACACAACACAACCTGAGTCTGAAGGTGAAGCCGAACATGAACCCAACTGACACGACAACTGACTGACAACTGACCACATGAAAAACAGAAATGGTTTTATTTTCTACAACATTTCATTTTAATAAAAACAAAAAAAAACAACTGAACAATAAAAACATGAACACATCAACATGAATATATTTGTTCTTTGGAAGTGTTTATGCTTGTTATGTTTTTATAATGACATAAAAAAAAACTACAAGGTGATAAAAAATAAAATAAGTCAAAGAAAAGAAGAAAAATATATAAACTAAATATTCCAACGAGTTAACAGAGTCTGTGAATCAATTTAACGATTATTGATCAGGCATCTGCCGTTTATAAATGTGGGTTAACCTCGTAGAGTGGTAGTACGCATGCGCAGTTCTCCCGAAGACGAGAGAAATAGGATGAGGTGTCACTCTGCTGTTTTCTCCTGGAACCAAAGGCAGATCCAAGTAAGTAGCATCATCTCTACGGCCACATCATCAATAAGGTCAGCAGATACCGGTAATAGAAAATACTTGAAATATAAAAGAGTTCTTATAGTGGCTGAGGCGATTTAGTAATTTATAAATTTAAATAAAAAGTCAGTGCAAAAGTTGTCCCCGCCCCCCTCTATTAAATATATAAAATGTGTTTCAATTTTTAGATTTCTATCTAATTTTGTCGGTTCTTTCAAACTAGAACAATAATATCTTTATAAATAAAAGTGAAAAAGCTTCTTTTTTTTCACCTGTATGTGATATTTATCCACTCTATTTTATGGAAGCCCATTTCCGCCACTTGGTTTAAAAAAAAAAGGGGAGGGGTATAAATTTGAGTTAGTATCTCATAATTTTGATTTATCTCATTATTTTGAGTTATTATCTCATAATGTTGACTTAGTATCTCATTATTAAGAGTTATTATCTAATCATTTTGACTTAGCATCTCATTATTTTGAGTTATTATCTCATAATGTTGACTTAGCATCTCATTATTTTGAGTTACTATCTCATAATGTTGACTTAGTATCTCATTATTAAGAGTTATTATCTAATAATTTTGACTTATCTCATAATTTTGAGTTAGCATCTCATAATTCTGAGTTAGCATCTCATTATTGAAGCAGTATCACATTATTATGAGCTATTATCTCATAATTTTGATTTAGTATCATAATATTGAGTGAGTATTTCATACTTAAGAATTAGCATCTCATTAGTTTTGATTTATTCTATCTTTTTTTCATGAGGGGGAAAAAACAGCGGAGTGAGCCCTCGTCCCTGCGTGTCAGTCAATAGACGATCTTGGTCTGATGTGAGCAGTCGTGTCGGTCGGTTAGCGGAGAGCAAACCGGAGAACCGCAGCGGGCAGGATGGGGAAGAAACAGAAGAAATCCGGGGAGGACAGGTAAAGAAAACACCGGGCACCGTCACGCACCACCTGTCCACACCGGAACACGGCGGTGGCGAGTTTCACAACCCCGTGAAACCCCGCCACGGAACCAGAACTGGGCCGGGTTGTTACTGTTGCTGCTTTAGCTTAGCGGCTAGCAGAAGCTAACCACGCGTCAGTGTGAGAGTCCAGCAGGTGATGGGGTTTAAAAACACACGGGAACCGGCTCAGCGTGGATCCCCGTGGCTCCAGCCTCAGCACCGGCAGTCCGGACAAAGCTGCTGAATCTCTGTACTCGGTGGAAGCTGGAGGCTAAATGTTAAAATAAAGAGCCAACAGCAGCAGCATAAGGAGCTAAGCTAAGCTAGCGGCTAGCCGGGTTATCTGTGCCGCAGCTCATGTTGGATTTCTGAGGGGAGCAGTCTGATGTAATGCTGCCTACCTGCGCACCTCACCTGTCTAAATCCTCTGCCTTAATTTAGTGCAGCAGCCTCGGTGTGACAGACACACACACACACCTGAGGTCCTGCTGCTTTGACAGGTAGCAGGGGAAACACACACACACACACACACACACACACACACACAGAAACACACAGGAGCTGCAATAAAAACACGATTTACTACAAAACATAATCATAAATACGACTCAAGAGGAGATTAGAGTGAATACACAAAGACACAGCAGCTGAAACACAAACAAAAATACACATTCATAGTGAAACAGATGGGTCCAGCTCTGGATGTTAACATTTCACCCTCCCAACAAAGTTTAAACCTCTAATCTGATCAATATCAACTCTAATCACACATGTAATCCAAAAAACAATCAATTAACTTCTTATTTATGAGCTTTTAATTCATAGTTTTGTCGCAACAGCGTCAGAAAATAACAAAAATACCAGGAACAGTTGTGAAAAATAGCAAAATTTCAAAATAAAAGCATCAAATGTTGATTTCAGAAGCTGGAAACGTCACATTATATTTGATGCTGGTGTTGGATGTGTGGAGCTGTGGAGCAGAGCAGCTGCAATAAAACAGGATTTACTACAAACCACAATCATGAATAAATAAGAGTCGCAGGAGATTACAGTAAATACACAAAGACACAGCAGCTGAAACTCACACACTCAGAGTGAAGCTCCTGTGTCTCTCTGCACCCACACTGTAAAAAATACCAGTTTTAATTTTTAATCCGATCAATATCAACTCTAATCACACATGTCATTCAAAATACAATCAATTGACTTATTATTTTTGTGCTTTTAATTCATTGTTTTGTCTCAACAGCGTCAGAAAGTAACAATAATACCTGGACAAGTTGTGAAAATAATAGCACATTTCAAAATAAAAGCATTAAATGTAGATTTCAGAAGCTGGAAACTGATTAATCTTTCTCTGGATCTGTAACGTCGCCTCAAAACAAAGTCTGGTGCCGCTGATAAGAAATAAAACAGCTCAAACCCCAAACTGACAGGATCCTGATCAGAAACCAATATTAATCAATACACTCCTGTCAGGTTGTATTTACAGTTTATTAAAAGTTTAACATAATAACTGCTCTGTTAATATTCATTATGCATCTTTACACTTTAACTTCACCGCAGCCTAAAGAGGAAAATTAAATATTTCACATTTAGATTGAACATATTGATCAATTGATCGGATTGTTATGTTTTATTTCAGATTAATAAATTAATATAAACACAATTTAATTCAAATAAGACAAAGAAAGAAAGAAGAAATAATAAAATTAAACACTGCAATGTTGTTGTTTTTTTCTTTTTAAATCCTGATCAATTAAACAAAAAGCAGATGAATCTTTGTCTATTGATCGTTAAGTGTTCGGATTATAAAGTTTTATTTAATTTTAGAAAAAATAAAAACAATTTAATACAAATTAATAAGAAATACACTTCAATATTTAGTATTTTTTAAATCTTGGTGTATTGATCGGGTTGATATTGAACATGTGAGCTCATGGTGCCGTCCTGTGGGACAGATGCATGATGGGAAATCAAAGGAAGTGCAGAGTCGGCAGCTTCACATTGTCCCAACACAGACAGAGAGAGAGAGTCGCTGCTGCTTATTGTGCTAATGTCTCTCGCCCTCTGTGTCCCCTTTGTCTCGTCTGAGCCCGGGGCCGTCGGTCGGGGTCGATCGAGTATTGATTGATTGATTGATTGATTGATTGATCGGTTGGTTGATGATGTCGTTATTGATCTGTCCTCAGTGCCAAAGATGACGGCATCGACATTGACGCTCTGGCGGCCGAGATCGAAGGAGCCGGAGGAGGCGGAGCCAAAGAGGCGAAGGGGAAGAAGAAGAAGAAAGGAGCCAAGAAGGACGACTTCGAGTACGCCGCCGCCGCTCTTCCTCACCTTCATCTTCCTCCTTCTCCTTCACCATGTCCCATCTCCTCCTCTTCTTCTTCTTCTTCTTCTTTTTCCTCCTCCCTTTACTTCCTCCCGCTTCATCTTCCTCCTCCTCCTCCTTCTCCTTCACCTTCATCATGTCCTGTCTCCTCCTCTTCCTCCTCCTCCTTCTCGTCTTCCTCTTCTTCATCTTCCTCCTCCTTCATTATGTCCCATCTCCTCCTCCTCTTCACCTTCATCACATCTTGTCTCCTCCTCCCACTTCTTCCTCCTCCACTTCATCATGTCCTGTCTCCTTCTCTTCTTCCTCCTCCATTTCACCTTCGTCACATCTTGTCTCCTCCTCCTCTTCTCCTCGTCTTCCTCTTCTTCTTTTTCCTCCTCACTCTTTGTCTTCCTCCTCCTCTCCACCTTCATCATTTCTCCTCCTCCTCCTCCTCTTCCTCTTCTCCTCATCGTCATCACATCTTTTCTCCTTCTCCTCGTCTTCCTCTTTTTCTTTTTCCTCCTCCCACTTCATCATGTCCTGTCTCCTCCTCTTTCTCCTTCTCCTCCTCCTCCTCTTCTTCTTCCTCCTTCTCCTCCTCCCCTTATTCTCCTTCTCTTCCTCCTCTTCCTCCTCCATTTCACCTTCATCATGTCCTGTCTCCTCCTTCTCTTCTTCTCTTTCCTCCACCTTCATCATTCCTCCTCCTCCTCCTCCTCCTCCGTGTCCTAACTCTGTTTCTCCTCCTGCAGTGAGGACGACATCCTGAAGGAGCTGGAGGAGTTGACTCTGGAGCAGGGCGGGAAGTCAAAGGTGAGCTCACCATCAATCACTCAGTGTTGATTATCATTTACTGGCGGTCGTTTAACTCCTCCTTCTCCTCCTCCTCCTCCTCCTCCTCCTTCTCTGCCCGATCAGAAACCAGACGCCACAGAAGAAATGGAGGTCGTGGAGCCTCCGAAACCAGAGAAGAAGAAAACGAGGAAGGGGAGGAAAGGCGGAGCCAGCCCTGAGGAAGAGGAGGGCGACGATGGTGAAGGCCAGGCCGACGGCGAGAAGAACGGAGAACAGAAAGACAAGAAGGTGAGAGCGTTGTCGCCGTTTTATCAATAAAGTTCATTAGTGTCCGGGCAGCACAGCTGCCAGGACACTATTGTATTCCTAGGAATTCTTCTTCTTCTTCTTCTGCCAAGGAAGTCATACTTCCCATGGGCGAAAACTCACCAAACTTCACAGAAACATCCAACCCCATGCCAGATTTAATAAGCGTTTAAATTTAAAAACTTTAAAAATTCCAACCAAACCAACGGTACATGCTAAAGTTTTGAAACTTCACCACAATGTAGCCTCAATACTGCTGAAACTTTTGTCCACTTAAACTCATTACAAATTATGAAGTCCATCACTCTGTTTTTTTCAATAACTGTAAAACTTTTAAAATGTATCTCCTCCCACAATTTTTGCTCAATTGACACCAAACTTGGTACAGAGCATCTCCAGACCGTCCTCCACAAAACTTGTTTCTCGGATTTTTGATTAAGCAAAAATTGAGCCTACAGTGCATGAAAACGTTTGACTGTAAACAGTACTGTAAACATATACCATCAAATTCTTGCTAAATACATTTTCAATCTTCCTGAAAAATATTGAGAATATTCTGGAGTCATGGTTGATGAAGTTTGGCAAATATCAGAATTTTATCTCAAAAACTGAATTTTCTAGAACATTTTGAATTCTGCTCTCATGGGAACAACTGCAGTCAATGTAAGAATGACATTTGTAAACATCAGATTTTCTCTTATGAAGCAAAACACTTATCATTAAAAACAAATCACCAACATTTCCATGCTGTCTAGATGCAATTTATGTATTATCAGATTTTTGTTTAGATAACAGAATTTCTGACATTTTGACCATTTTTTAAATCTGCCTCTACAACAGCTGCCCGGACACTGACTCCGTGAGTCTATTTGAGAAGACACACAGCAGGTCTCACTTCCAGATAATTAGCTCACTGAGTTAAGCGCTGGATTGTGGTGCGAGGGGATGTGGGTTCAAGACCCAGCAAGGGCCATGATGATAATGACACATCAAAATGCCAGATGTCCTCATGGTGACAGCAAGCCTCTAAATTAAAAAAACAAAACAAATAGCTTGGACCGGACCATGGGCGAAAGCTCTCTAAATTTTGCACAAAGGTCCAGTGTCATCTTCTTCTTTCTACTTCCAAGGAAATCATACTTCCCATGGGTGAAAACTCACCAAACCTTACAGAAATGTCCAACCCCATGCCAGATTCCATGTATTATCAGATTTTTGTTTAGATAACAGAATTTCTGACATTTTGACCATTTTCGAAATCTGCCTTGACAACAGCTGCCCGGGCATTGACTCCCTGAGTCGATAAATGAAGCTACACAACAGGTCTCACTACCAGCCAATTAGCTCAGCAAGTTAGGAGCTCGTTCTTGGTGTCAGAGATTGTGAGTTGGAGTCCCAGCAAGGGTGACGATGATGATGACAGATCAAAATGTCAGATGTCCTCAACACGAAACACAAGACAGTTGTACTGATGGTGGCATCACAGCAAGCCTCTAAATTTAAAAATCCAAATAGCTTGGACTGGACCATGTGCGAAGGCTCCTAACATCTTAGATTCATAGTAGATGTTTGACAAATACATATCATTATTTTACCTCAAAAACGGATTTTTCTTTTTACTGTGGTTTCAAATCTGCCTGCACGACAGTGAATGGCTTACTCAATTTGTGAAGCCACTGTTGAACTGCCACTTGTCAATTAGCTCAGTGCGATAGAACTGGTGCAAATTGAACATTATAAGGTCAACTGTCCTGTCTTCCTATTCTCCTGTTTGTTGCTCAGAATTTGCCAAAATTAGCCCGGACCCGACCCATTGCTGCGCAGCAGCTATAATGTTGTAGTTGTTTTTTGGGGTTTTTTTTGCTCTTAAAGGGATACGCCAACTTTTTTTTTTTCGTGTCTTGCCTCACTCCCGAGTCCATGACCAGCAGATAGACACCATCCTTTCAACTGTGCGTGCAGTAACAAGGGAGATATGGGCAGAACTGGCGCACCGCTAATTAGCTTAGCTCAAACACTGGAAGTGTATAGGTAGTGTTAGCCTGCCTCCTACCTGAGCCGAAATCAGCAGTCAGAAGCTGATTTCATTGTAGCTCTAAACTCTGTAAATATATCACTTTATCAACATTTCAAACATGTTAAGGTGAGAAAGTAGCTGTTTAGATCAGCAGTGTGTCGTTAATTTGTCTAAATACCAGCTGTTTACAATTTTGTTTGGATGAATTCGGCGCTACTCAAGCTAGCCGTTGTGACCAACGCACTTCCGGTTACTTTCACAAAATAAAACACCCGTTGCCCTTTACATACAGAAAACCATAACGATAGAATTTGTGCTTTTACTTTGAAATAGGAAGCTAACCTACCCTCGATGTAGCTAGCTTGAACCAAAATAAACCGTCTTTGCTTGAACCCTCCATTTTGACCAATCTCGTCCCGTTACCGGCATTTGACCGCTCAAGATGCCTTACCGGAGAGTTTAGTCAGCTCTGAGACGAAGTTCGGCCCGCCGGTTTCCGTTTAGAGTTGCTGAAGAGTTTCTCTGATGATTTTAGGTAGGAGGCAGGCTACCACTACCCATACACTTCCAGTGTTTGAGCTAAGCTAATTACGGGCGATACGGCTCTATCTCCCTTGTTACTGCACGCACAGTCGAAAGGATGGTGTCTATCTGCTGGTCATGGACTCGGGAGTGAGGCAAGACACGAAAAAAAAAAGTTGAACTATCCCTTTAACCTTCCTCCTCCTCCTCTTCCTCCTGCTTTAGGCTCCGCCCCCCTCGGACTCCGACGACGACAGCACGTCGCGCTCTCGCCTCAAGAACAAAGGAGGGAAGAAAGGCGGGAAGAAACCGTCAGTGTCCGACAACGAGGAGGAGGAGAAAGACGAAGATGAAGGTGGAGTGAGAGGAGGAGGAGGAGGAGGAGGAGGAGGAGGAGACAAAGGAGCGATGGAGGACGAGTCCGATGACGAGGAGGAGTTCGTCTCCAGGAGGGAGCAGAAGAAGAAGAACAAAGCCAAGGCGAAGGCGGCGGAGAGCGAGGACGAGGAGGAGGAGCAGCAGGAGGAGGAGGAGGAGGGAGGAGGAGGAGGAGGAGGCTTCAAGATGAAGACGGCGGCGCAGAAGAAGGCGGAGAAGAAAGAGAGGGATAAGAAGAAGAAGGAGGAGGAGAGGGAGAAGAAGAAGAAGCTGAAGGAGAAGGAGGGCAGCGTGGAGGCCAAGAAGGAGCCAGAGAAGAAGAACGCCGCCGCCGCTGCCACAGAGGCCACGCCTCCTCAGCCAGCGCCTCCTGCTGCCGTGGCAACGGCGGCCGAGGAGCAGGAAGGGGCGGAGCCAGCAGCTGAAGGTACGGTGGATTTTCAAAATAAAATCATCAAGTTTGGTTTCATATAAAAAAGAATAAAATAAACTCATGTTTCCTCTTCTCCTTCTCCTTCTCCTTCTTCTCCTTCTTTTCTTCTTCCTCCTCCTCCTCCTCTTCACCTTCATCATGTCCTGTCTCCTCCTCTTTCTCCTTCTGTTCTTCCTCTTCTTCATCTTCCTCCTTCTCCTTCATCATTTCCTGTCTCCTCCTCTTTCTCCTTCTGTTCCTCCTCCTCCTCCTCCTCCTCACCTTTATCACATCTTGTCTCCTCCTCCTTCCTCTTCCTCTTCTTCGTCTTCTCCTTTTTTCTCCCCTGCAGACGAGACCGAAGGCGACAAGAAGAAGAAGGACAAGAAGAAGAAGAAGGGAGAGAAGGAGGAGAAGGACGACAAGAAAGCGAAGAAGGGACCCAGCAAAGCCACAGTGAAGGCCATGCAGGAGGCTCTGGCCAAGATGAAGGAGGTGAAGCATTCTGGGACATGTAGTCATCATGGACGACGATGATGATGATGATGATGATGATGATGATGATGATGAAGATGAAGGTTGCTGACCTGTCGTCTGTCTGTCTGTTGTAGGAGGAGGAGCGAGCGAAGAGAGAGGAGGAGGAGCGGCTGCAGAGGCTGGAGGAGATGGAGAAGCAGCGGTTGGAGCAGGTAACACTTCCTCTTTCCACTTTCGGACACGACTCTGCCGCACAGTTAATTACGTATTAACGTTGCGTAATTAACCCCACTGGGTGAAGGAAGGAAGGAAGGAAGGAAAGAAAGAAACAAGGATGGAGGAAGGGAACAGATTGGATCAAGGAAGGGAAAGGAGGGAGGAAGGAAGGGAGAAAGGAAGGAAAGAAGGATGGACAAAGGGAAAAGATTGGGTCAAGGAAGGAAGAAGAAGGAGGGATGGAGGGAAAGAAAGAAAGAAAGAGAACAGATTGGATCAAGGAAGGAAGGGAAATGATGGTGGGAAGAAGGGAGAACGGAGGGAAAGAAGGATGGAGGAAGGGAGGAACAAAGAAAGGTAAGGAGTGGAGAGAGGAGGGAGGAGTAAAGCAATATATAAAGCGGCAATATATATTTAAGCATCAAAGATGTTCAATCAAACCCACATAGTTTGAAACAATGTTCAAAACACACACAGCCAGTGTCACAACTAAGCATATAAAGTCCGCTAGCCTAATGCTAATGTATAATGTATAACGCCAGAGACGGGCTAACAGAAATTAGCATCGCTATCCAGAGTCTGTGGTCAGTTTATAACGCTTGTTAGGAAATTTGCTCTGACGTTTGTTTTCGGGAGTCTGTGGAAGCCGCGACCGGACAACTCTGGCAGCTCGGACACATTTATTTGGTACCTACACCGGTCGCTCTGGGCCGGTGTGGTAACGGCGATCCGTTGACTCCTCCCCCTTCCGCCAGTTGACTCCTCCCCCTTTCGCCCATATTAGGAGCGTCTGGAGCAGGAGCGCAAGGAGAAGAAGAAGCAGAAGGAGAAGGAGAGGAAGGAGCGTCTGAAGAAGGAGGGGAAGCTGCTGACCAAGGCCCAGAGAGAAGCCCGAGCTCGGGCCGAGGCCACGCTGAAGCTGCTGCAGGCTCAGGGTCAGAGCGCCACCGCCACGATGTATTGATTATTATTATACTGATCGATCGGAAACTTAGAACCATCCGTTTTCCGTTTTCTGTGTGTGTGCAGGTGTTGAAGTGCCATCCAAAGACTCGATGCCAAAGAAGAAACCAGTTTACGGAGACAAGAGGAAGAAGAAGATGCCCAACGCTCAGACTCCTGAAGGTACGACACCGATGATCGATCAATACCTGTGATCGATCATTGATCAGAATAAAGGAAAATCAATCAATCAAGTTCACAGTGATTCAGTTTAATGAACTAAATGAACATTGTGTTATTGTTGTTGTTTGGCTCCTTCGCCACAGAAACGTCAGAGGTGACATCGCCGACGTCGGAGACGCCAGAGCCCGTTGCCATGGAGACGGAGGCAGTGACGCCTGCCGCCGCCGAGCCAGGTGAGACTCACAGCTGCTTATTATTATAGAGGAGGAGGAGGAGGAGGATGATGATGATGATGATGATGATGATGATGATGATGATGATGATGATGATGATGATGATGATGATGATGATGATGATGATGATGATGATGACGTTTCTCTGCAGAGGTGAAGCCTGACGCCGCCGTAGACGACTGGGAGGCCATCGCCATCGCCAGCGACGACGAGAAAGGTGACACAACAACAACATTAACACAACAACACAACAACACAAACAGCAGCAACAACAGTGTGTTGACTGTGTGTTTGTCTCAGATCTGAAGAAGGTTCACATCGAGGTGAAGGAGGACAAAGCCGCTCCGCCGCAGCCCGCCGCCGGCAGCGAGGAGGACGAGGAGGACGACGAGGAAGACGAGGACGATGACGAGGAGGAAGACGAGGACGATGACGACGAGAGCGAGGAGGAGAAGGAGTCGACGTCGAGGGCGCCGGCGGCGGCGGCTCAGAGCAAGAGGAAGGAGAGCGAGGACGAGAGCAGCGAGAGCAGCGACGACGACCGGACGAAGGAGGAGCGGCTGTACGACCGCGCCAAGAGGAGGATAGAGGTGAGAGGAGTGAGGGCTCGCCTCGCCGCCGCCGCCCGACTGCGCCTGACTCACCGTCTCACCCTGCTCTGTGTGTGTGTGTTTCCATAGAAACGGAGGGCAGAGAACCTGAAGAACACCGACGTGGACACGCTCAGATCGCCAGTGGTGTGTGTGCTCGGACACGTCGACACGGGGAAGACCAAGATCCTCGACAAGGTGACGCTCACACACGTCTGGTTGTTGGCCGCCGGTTTTTTAACTTTGTTTCAGTCGACGAAAACTCTGAACATTTTAGTTATTACGCAACTTATTTTAGTTAGAATAACCCATGACTATTGGTTATCTTATAGTATTATTGTTACCTTCTAGACTCAAGAAAACATCTGTTCCAGACATGGAAGATGCTGCTCAACATATTTATTTTACCAACCAAACATGTTATGAGGTACATACACATAAATTTAAATAAAATTAATAAATAAAATAGCATCACATGACTGTCAGACGTAATATTAACCCACCGCAGGAAACAGAAATACTGCCTAATAAATATAGTAATAAAGCGACTAAACATTCATTTCGTCTTGGACAATGAAAATGAAGAGACATTTTAGATTTAGAGCTTTTATTTTGTAAATCACATTAAGTCTCGATTTTATTCTTTATTTTCTACTCCATCCGCAATGTTGCATTATGGATTCAATTATAGTTATAGTCACATGACCAGTTACACTTTGTGTGTGTGTGTGTGTAGCTGCGACACACTCACGTCCAGGACGGTGAAGCCGGAGGAATCACTCAGCAGATCGGAGCCACAAACGTCCCCAAGGAGACGATCGAGGAGCAGACGAGGATGGTGAAAAACGTACGACACCCCACACACACACACACACACACACAGACAAACATCTCTCTCTCACACACGGGCACACACACACACACACACACACACACACACACACCTGTTTGAATTGAATTGACTGTTGTTGTTTGTGCAGTTTGACAAAGAGACCGTTAAGATCCCCGGCATGTTGATCATCGACACACCAGGACACGAGTCCTTCAGGTAACACACCGGGAAAACCTGGAAAACCCAGTTCTCAGATCTTTTTTTTGTTGTTGCTGTTGTTGCCGTGGTAACCCCGTCTCTTCCCTGCAGTAACCTGAGGAACCGCGGCAGCTCCCTGTGCGACATCGCCATCCTGGTGGTGGACATCATGCACGGCCTGGAGCCTCAGACGCTCGAGTCCATCAACCTGCTGAAGGAGAAGAAGTGTCCGTTCATCGTCGCCCTCAACAAGGTCCGACTCCCGATCCCGATCCCGGTCCCTTCATCTGATCGGATCTGGGATCACGGATCGGATCAAATCTTGAAAATGTGCTGTTTCTGATTCACGTGATCCAGTCTTGGTTTAAATCTGGATCAAACCCTCAGTTTGTGTTTGTGTTAAAAACGTTTTAGTCCGATCAAGAAAACTTTGATCCAAAACATCCGGATTATTCTATTTGAAACGATACATTTTCTAGATTTGATCCGATTGATTTTCCAGAATCTGATCAGATTCCCTTTGAACAGCTGGAGGGCTCTGGTCTGTGTGTGTGTGTGTGTGTTGCTGTGTGACCTCTGACCTCTGACCTCCGACCGTGTCGTTGTCGTTGTCAGATCGACCGTCTGTACGACTGGAAGAAGAGCCCGGAGACGGACGTGGTGGCCACGCTGAAGAAGCAGAAGAAGAACACCAAGGACGAGTTTGACGAGCGAGCGAAGGCCGTCATCGTGGAGTTCGCTCAGCAGGTGATGACATCATCATCATCATCATCATCTCTTTTCTCTTTATCTTCTTCTTCTTCCTCTGCTGCTGTATCGTCATCTCGCTGACCCTGGGTCCTGTGTGTGGTTGTGTGTGGTTGTGTGTGGTTGTGTCTCCTCAGGGCCTGAACGCCGCCCTGTTCTACGAGAACAAAGACCCGCGGACCTTCGTGTCTCTGGTTCCCACCTCGGCGCACAGCGGCGACGGGATGGGCAACCTGATCGCGCTGCTGGTGGAGCTGACACAGACCATGTTAGCTCGCCGGCTAGCGCACTGCGACGAGCTGCGGGCGCAGGTCATGGAGGTGAGAGCGTCTGCTGCAGACACCGTGGTTACAAATACCCACGGGAATTATGGGAATTAACTGGAAATCGGGGGTTGAATTTAAACTAACTGTGTCATTTATGAACAGAGATACAAAGATTTTGTTAAATAAAACAACAAAAAACTAAATAAACACGACATTTTAACAGATTTGCAAGGAGAACGTAGTATTACAGATGTTGAAGGGCTGTGATTACAGCTCTAAACTGTGTTATTTTGATTTAAAAGAGCAACTTTTCCATTGAAAGCAATATTTTAAACTCTTTTATAAACTAAATGTAAGTAAGTAAGGAGGTGAGACAACAGCTTATAGCTTAGGAACAGTATGACAGAAATCACAGTTTTACAAAATCCCTTAACTCAGATTTCATTCTGTATTTCAGTTCTATCTTAAATAATGTAATAATACTCAAAAAAATCTCATTAATAAACATTTACTGTCTGAAACGACCTTATGCTTGTATTTTAACCACTGTACACACATTAATTCCATAAAGGGGTTACACTAACTCCATTCAAACTGAAAACTATTCCTGTTTTTTACAATTTGAAATATGTTAAATCATAAGCCGGTGCATATTCTCATTTGCCCAGGTCATAGTATTTCAAAGGAGGTTAAATCGAAAGCAACTGGACTTAGTTATTTGTTATTTATTTATATACAAATAACTAAGTCCAGTTGCTTTCGATTTAACCTCCTTTGAAAAAAATGTTAAATCATAACTCATTTAATTCTAAGATGCAGTTTTAACTTTTAGCATTTTAAACCGATCTTTATTACTTTCATGAGCAACATCGACCTCCTTCTTCTTTTATTCTGACGGTCTGGGTCTGATGATGATGATGATGATGATGATGATGATGATGTTGTTGTGAGCGCAGGTGAAGGCTCTGCCCGGGATGGGAACCACGATAGACGTCATCCTCATCAACGGGCAGCTGCGCGAGGGCGACACCATCATCGTCCCGGGGGTGGAGGGGCCAATCGTGACGCAGATCAGAGGCTTGCTGCTTCCTCCTCCTCTGAAGGAGCTCAGAGTCAAGGTGAGACAGGGATTTTCAAAATAAAAGTGGACTGGACATCACATGCTTCTGACTTGTTCCCTGCTCTAACAGCTTGTTGTATTTGATTGATCAATTGATTAAGGGTAGTTCTCTTATTTTAGATTACAAAAAATAGTAGGCACTTTACTCCATGCACTTTAAAAACCAACACTTAACTACAGATGCACTTGAATGAATCTTAATCTTAAATGCACTTTAATTTTACGACTACTCCTTGCTCCTCCTGGCTGAAGCTACTATGTGATATATTGTATATAATGATATGGTATTTGTACCGTGTTGTGCTTTGTTCTTGTTCTCGTCCTTGTCTCATGTTGTTTTGTGTGAACAGCGAGACTGCAGATGAGAGATTAGCCTTAGAGCTAAAATCTGGCATATTTACATATTGTATGTTCATGAATATGCAGAGTCCCGTTACAAATAAACAAATAAATGAAATGAAATGAAAATCTATTGATTAATTGATTGATCTATTGATTTATTGATGGATTGCAGAACCAGTACGAGAAGCACAAGGAGGTGTCGACGGCTCAGGGCGTGAAGATTCTGGGTAAAGACCTGGAGAAGACGTTGGCGGGGCTCCCGCTGCTGGTCGCCATGAGGGACGACGAAGTCCCCGTCCTGAGGGTAAAACACACACACACTGAAACACACTAAAACACACACACACACACTCTCTCTGTCCCAGTTGACTGACCGGTGCTGCTCTGCAGGACGAGCTGGTGCGGGAGCTGAAACAGACGCTGAACTCCATCAAACTGGAAGAGAAGGGAGTTTACGTCCAGGCCTCGACGCTGGGGTCGCTGGAGGCGCTGCTGGAGTTCCTGCGCACGTCCAAAGTCCCAGTGAGTCCCTGTCTGTCTCTCTGTCTGTTTATTTTATTATTTTATTATTATCAGGGAGAAACATAGAAGGTCATTTCAGTACCATTACACACATACAGAGCTAAACAAAAACATGTTTTTGGACAATTGTGTTAACATATTCTCCAAGCTATTACCCTCTCTTTCATTTTACAATGTTTTAAATAGGAACATTTGAACAAAAGAAGTCACATTTACTCATTTTTCCATCAAGGTTAATAGACTGGTACTTCAAGCCATGTAATAGAAGCAGTTCAGGTCTCCATGATCTTATATATCTGAACCATTTTCACCACCGACTGAGTAAATGTCAGTCTCTGCATGATGTAGATTTTGTGAACAGTCCCTTGCCAGTCTTCCAGTCTGTCTGTCTGTCTGTCTGTTTAAGGCACCAAATTTCCCTCTGTTGTATTCTTTATTTATTAAATTAAATGTAGACCAGTCGGTTAACCTTTCTGTGTGTGTGTGTGTGTGTGTGTGTGTGTGTGTGTGTGTGTGTGTGTGTGTGCAGTACGCTGGTATCAACATCGGCCCGGTCCATAAGAAGGACGTGATGAAGGCGTCGACCATGTTGGAGCACGACCCACAGTACGTTGTCCTCTATAGAAACCATAACAACAATAATATAATATTATATAATATAATATATATATATATATATATATATATATATATATATATATATATATATATATATATATATATGCAGCTCTGGAAAAAACTAAGAGAGCACTTTCACAAATGTTTCTTAAAAGCATCTCTACATGTATGACAGTCGTTCTTTTCTTTTTTAAACACCAACACAAACACAACTCATTCTCCTTAATGAGACACTGATGAGGTCATCACCTGAACCACATCTGGTTTTAGAGGAAGATTATAAATAAAAACCACTGCTGGGATTAAACATTGACATTATCCCACAAACACTGAGTTATAAACTCTTCCTGAGTTAAAATATTCTTGCTGTGTTGTTTAGGAATAAATATGAACATGTTTTCTCTGCATTATTATTATTCAAGGTCTGAAAAGACTTGATATTTTTTGTTATTTAGACTAGTTTAGTTATTTTCAGCCAATAAAAGCTCTAAATGACAATATTTTTATTTCAATTTTGGGAGAAATAGTAGTAGTATATAGTATAGTAGTTGAATTTTACTCAAACACATACCTATAAATAGTAAAACCAGAGAAACTGAATATTTTGTGAGTGGTCTCTTAATTTTTTCCAGAGCTGTATAGTATGTATATAATGAGATCAATGATGGATCAATAACCAATAATCGGTCTCCTCAGGTACGCTGTGATCCTGGCCTTCGACGTGAAGGTGGAGCGGGAGAGTCAGGAGATGGCCGACAGCCTCGGCGTCCGCGTCTTCTCGGCCGAGATCATCTACCACCTGTTTGACGCCTTCACCAAGTACAGAGAGGACTACAAGAAGGCCAAGCAGGACGAGTACAAGTACGACACCGACCGACCGACCGATCAATCGACGTTATTGATCGAGTCTGAGTCTGATCCGCTGTCTCTTCCCTCTGCAGACACATCGCCGTGTTCCCTGTGAAGCTGAAAATTCTCCCTCAGTTCATCTTCAACTCCAGAGATCCCATCGTGATGGGAGTGACGGTGGAGGCCGGCGTGCTGAAGCAGGGAACGCCGCTCTGCGTTCCCAGCAAAGGGGTGAGACACGTCTTCAAGAAGGAAGGAAGGAAGGAAGGACAAAGGGAAAGATGGGAGGAAGGGAAGGAAAAGAAAGGAAAGAAAGAGGGAGGGAGGGAACAGATCAGGTCAATTGGGTCAAAAAGGAAGGAAGAAGTAAGGACGAAGGGAACGAAGGACTGAAGGAAGGAAAAGGGAAAAAGGAAAGAAAGATGGAGGGAGGGAACAGATGAGGTCAATGAAGGAAGCAGAAGGATGGGTGAAGGGAAAGAAGGGAGGAAGGAAGGGAAAAAGGATTGTGGAAAGAAAGATGGAGGGAGGGAACAGATTGGTTCAAGGAAGGAAGCAAGGAAGGAAGTAAGGAAGGGGAAAAGGATTGTGGAAAGAAGGAAGGGAGAAATGAAGGAAAGAGGGAAGGATTGAGGAAGGGATTGGGGCAATTTTTAAATATTAAATATTAATAATATTTTCTATCTATTTTTGGGAACACTTTATTATAATAATAATAATAACCTATAATAAGTACACACTATTAAATGTTAGTTAAGCATTAAATACTAAAACTTCATTTATAACGCATGAATACTCATTAGTATGTAGTTAATAAACAGTTAAAAAGGTTTTACTCATCATTGATAAGCACTAACTGTATTTATAAACTACATACTACATACTCAATATTTATTCATGCTTAATAGTGTTACCTAAGTATAAAGCGTTACCCTATTTTTTATTTAGCAGTTACATATTTACCGTAATTACATAATTTACTCGTTAACTGACTCTTAAGACTTTTTACGGTTTTATGCAGGATGTAAAACTGAGATTTTTGCAATTAGAAGCCTAAAATGATCAAGTAATTATGTTCATGGTTCATCGATTTACAGTAAATATTAATTGTAAATATTGTATCTTCACACTTTTTAGATGGATAATAACTATAACACTTTTTTCTTTCTTTTTTTTCTTTTTGTTTACGTCCAGTTCGTCGACATCGGCGTGGTGACGAGCATCGAGATGAACCACAAGTCGGTCGACAGCGCCAAGAAGGGCCAGGAGATCTGTGTCAAGATCGAGCCCATCCCCGGGGAGTCGCCCAAGATGTACGGCCGCCACTTTGAAGCCACTGACATGATGGTCAGCAAGGTAAGGCCCTGCCCCCCCGTTGGCGCCGCCGCCGCAACCGCCGCCTGCTGAGGAGGAGACAAAGAAACACCGCCGTCTTATTGGACGTTTATTTAGTTTATCCAACAAACGAGGCCGTAACCGCGCCGTTTGTTCCTCCGTTTGCACCGAAACTTCAGATCAATAGAGAAAAAGAAGCTTTGGTGTGAAACGGTGTCGTGCCGCAGTTTGTCCAGCAGAGCGTGCTCCGATGCCGCTCGTATTAAAATGTTGGAGGGTAGGAAGACGAGACAGGATGAATGAAAGAGAGAAAGCAGACAAAGAAAGCATGAAAGAGAAGAAGAGATGCAAAAGAGGTAAGAAAGAAAGAATAGAAGAAGGAGGAGGAGGAAATGTTGTTGAATGTGTCGACAATAAATAGAAAATTAGTTGTTAAGTTTTAGATCAGTTTAGAAAATGTTGGGACAAAAGTAGATAGAGAGGAACAGAGAGGTGTGTTTTAGTTTAGTGGTGGTGGTGGTGTAAACAGTCACAAAGAATTAGTCTTTAGTTTTTACTTTAATTCACAAATTACATCAAGTTTTCTCGTCAACACGAACTAAATAATGTTCATTTCCAAAGCAGGTAACACAATGACGTCCTGTCACTTTAAAAACAACGACTAAAATTAAATCTAACAATTTAAAAATCACATTTAAATTTACTTTTCATGATCAAATTAGGTAGAATAATTAATGTATTGACTTTTCTATCACAGTTTTATCATAGCTGGATTCAACAGTTATTATAAATCATATTATTATTGTATTGATGTGATCTGGTCCCATGTATAGACGGGTTTCTTGTGTACAAACAATACTAGGTGCGCGCGCAACCAAGGGGGAATAGACTGCTTCAGAGTGAACTGATATCAATGTAGATGCCGTATTGTTTGTAGGGCTGCCGCGGATCTATAATAAGATAATATAATATCTATCATCCATGATTTGAACCTATGATTTGAACACATTAGCTAGCATTAGCATGTTACCGACACAACGCGACCTGCCCATCTGCCTGTGTGTGTAACTGCCTGTGTGTGTGTGTGCGAGGAGGAGAGAGAGAGTTGCGGCCGCCACAGACTCGTTTATTAATGGAAAACGCTGGATGCGCTGGTTAATAAGTTTCTTTTTTATCAGACCCATATAGCTATAATATTCCCAGTGACTAATGTATTTCAGATATGTCCAAATGGACAGCTATCATATGGCTCGACATTAGCAGTTATCTCATGGAGAAGCCCAGTGTGTACACAAACAACAATTTGCGTGCATATAAGTCTGTATGTGCAAAACTTTAAATTTTTTAAAAATGTATATTATTTTTAGTTTTCAGTTTCAGTGCTGCACAGACTCTCGCCGCCTTTAGGACCTTTGGGACCCCAATCCGCCCTTTTAATGGCCTGGAGCCATAATCTTCTTCTTTTTTTGGCAAACGGATGAGATCCCCTCGGTTTATTATACTATTTCCATCCATCCTTTTGCCGGTTTGTGCAGTTAACAGCACAACAACTCCTTGTCCTTTTCGTTTTCTGCTTGACTCCGCTTGTAAACAATGAGAAATGTCCCGCTTTCTGCCCCCTGGCTGCGCACGCACATCTGCGATGACGTTGCACAGAAACCCGTCTATTGATTAATATAGTCATAATGAAACGGTATCAAATGTTGTCCAACTGTTGGAAATGAACATTACACTGAATTTCATATATTTTAAGTTTTGCAGCTTCTCTCTTCCTGTTTGTTTGGTTCCCAGTTAAAACGAGTATTTCTTTTTTCTTCTTTTTTTCCAGATCACACGTGCGTCCATCGACGCTCTGAAGAACTGGTTCAGAGACGAGATGCAGAAGCCGGACTGGCAGCTGATCATGGAGCTGAAGAAGACCTTCGAGATCATCTGAGGGAGAGACCAGACACAAACAAACCAACAAACAACACACAGATAAAACACACAAACACACACGTCCTCCCTCAGATGCTGAGAAGTCGGAGGAAGAAAAAAAGAAAAAGTAAAAAAAAAAAAAAAACCCAACAAAAAGAGGTGAAAGTGTTTTTCTGTGAGAAACGAACTGTTTTTTCCACTGTTGTAAACAGTGATAGTTTAGACCACACACACACACACACACACACTCAGTATTCCAACGTGCCTGTTCTTCAGCATCAACGTTGTTATTTTTTTTTCCTCCTTCTTCTCTTCTCTGCTCTGATTGGTTGCTGCTCCTTCACGTCCCAGACTCCGCCCCCTTCCTCCTCTTCCTCATCCTCCTGACTGACGCTAACGAGCTTAACGAGGCCGACTGGTCAGTGAAACCGGGTGTATTATGGGATGGTACTGAGCAGCACCGGGGCTGGAGGAGGGAGATGAGTTTCTTTATTTCCTTTTTTTTTTCTTTTTGAATCATCGAAGCGGCAGCAGCAGCGATGGTGTCGATGTTAAAGACATTAAGGAGATGAACTTCAGCACTAACGGCTTTGTCGGCCATGTTTAAAGGAGGAGGAGGAGGAGGAGTTTGAGTAACTGAGGAGATTTTAAACTGTTTTTGCTGCAACTGCTGATGTAATAAATTCCCATGATTCTGATGAGAGCCGCTGACTCTGTGTTTTCTGTTCAGCGTCTTGTGAGAATAAAGTCAAACATGAATCTGTACGGAAGACGTTTAACGACTTTACTTGTTTGAGTCTTTTCATGTTTCAAAGACAGAAATATAAAATCAATCTCTGACATTTTTAATGTTTTTATTTTCATGTTTCAGACAAAGTGCAACTGTCAAAAACGGTGAATGAGAACTGGACGTTTTGTCTTGTATGTTGTGATTTATGGTATTTTAAAGTTGTTTGAATGTTTCTTATGGGATATATTAACATTGAGGATGTAATTCTGGTGCAGATGTGCAGTTTGCAATTCAATATTCCAGTCTTAAATAGTAAAGATGGGAAATAAAATACATCACGAATGGAGGTTCTTTCATTTTCAGTGTATTAAATATTCCTCTAAATAGTTTTTAAAGTGCATAAAAAGACTAAAAACAAAAATATCCCGTGAACTTTTTTTTTTTTTCAAATATTTACACAAAAGCAAAAATGGTACACAATTTACATAAAGGAATAAATAAGTGATCTAGCTGGAGTGTTGGCGGTCGGCTGGAATGAAATATCCGTGCAGGTCCATGTGGACGCTGGCGGGGATGGCGGCTCGGGCGATCTCCTCGAAGGTTTTTGCGTTGAGGACGAGCATGAACGGAGAGATGTTTGGATCCGGAGAGATAACGGACGACAGTATCACTCCTGAAGGAAGAAGAATAGAAAAGGTTTGGACTAGTGAAAAAAATAGACTTTACTCTCTGATGGTTTAATGTTGATTTAATTTTTTTTTTGTTTTTATGAATTAGTGTGTTGAATCGCTCACCGTCGTCTTCCTCCGCGGCGTCCGGAGAAGCGACGAACACCGGCTCTGAAGGGAAGCAGTTGTCCTCCCGCCACTCGATGTGGGTCCTGGTGACGATGTCGAACTTGGCGATCTGTTGGACGAGAGCATTTGATGGTAAATCAGATGTGAGGTTGTGATACTTTTAAAGGGATAGTTCAACATTTTGACAAATTGGCCCATTGCAATAATCCCTATAGTCATAGCAGTGGGTTCGTTACCTTTAATTGTCGGTGCAAGCTATTTTTAGAATGGCGGAGCAGAGCCGTGAGCTGCTCAGAGCTACGCTACGGAGGCTCATGGGATTTCTTGGTTTCCCTCATCAAACTCATCAAATACACAATCCAACAACTCCAAAACGCTCTGGTGGACAAGTTGTGACCTGCACATTCACCACACTATGAGATAATAACACAACGCTACCAGACAGAGTTGTTTTAGAGGGAAATTCATGCAAAACCACTGATGCGCGTTGCCTTCAGGGACAGTTTTTCATCAAGCAGTCTCTGCATTTACCTCTAAAACAACTCTGTCTCATAACGTTCCATTATTATGTTGAACTATCCCTGTAAGTTTTGTTTCTCTAGAGATGTCGATGTGGATTGGTCCTTCAATCTGAGACTTGGATTTGGACGATACTACTGTAAATGGATTGTGATGAAGTTTGGTTCAGATCTCCATGGTTTCTGTCAGATATTCACGTCAGAAGGAGATATTTCACTGAGATGTTTCTGATCGACCATCATTTCCATGTTTCTGAAGTTCTTCCTGTTGATCGTGTTGCTTCACCTTGTTGGGATGAGGAGACAACTCCACCCTGGAGCCGTAGAAGTATCTGTACTTCTTAGCGTTGAACTTGTAGTTGATCCCGGGAAGCTCCAGACCTGTGGAGTGATCAGACTTGTTACTCCGGGAAAAATTAGTTGAACCTTTGACCAACAATGTGGATGGATGGCGAACCTTCGAACAGAGTGTCAGGCACACAGTGGACCGATCCGTCCTCCTGCACCACGGCCCGGGCCGTCGTGTCCGTCAGCGTCACCATGTTGGTTCCTCTGGGAGATTCCTAGGAAACAGAAACTCCATCAACACCAACATAAAGCGGATGAACTCCTAACAGCCACTGTGGCTCGTTCCTGGTACCTTGTGGACACCGAGCGGCAGGACGAATCTCTGGCAGATCGGTTTGGAGAAATTCTTGTTGGACTCGATGAAGGTGTCGGTCTCTTGCTTGACGTTCTGGATGTAGAACATGTCGTACAGGCCGCCGTCCTTGTAGCTGATCAGGTCAAACACCAAGTGGCCGTCGTCCTCGTAGGCGTTGATGTGGTGGAAAACCACCAAGGCGTCGCCGTAAAAATGGGTGGTCAGCCGCTTTCCTGTTTTTCTTTCGATGACGTGAAACAGAGTCTGGAGAAAAAGATCTTGTCTCACCAATCTGATGTGTCAAAAAAACATTTCAACTTAAATATCATCGGACTCGGTTTGTGTAACGAACTCACGATGTCGTCTTTGTCGAACTTGAGGCAGGTGCCCCAGCTGATTCCTCTGAAGTAGGCCGTGGCCAGTTTGACCATGTCCAGCTTGAAGGGCTGCTCCACGAACACAATGTAGTTTTCGGTCATGCCGAAGCTGTGGTAGTAGCTTGGGAACAGCGTGGATCGAAAGGGAATCGAACACACCTGCTGCACTTTCCTCAACGCCGGCTTCTTATGCTCTTTATCTGAAACAGACACACATATAGGTCATTCACAGTCTGCTCCTTTTCTCAAAATTACAACTTTCATTGTAATTTTCCAACCAACAAAGTCCCCAAAGAAATTTAAATCAAAAGCAACTGGATTTGTCTAGGAAGACATTTCACCTCTCATCCAAAAGGTCTTCCTATTCAAATAACCAAGTGCAGTTGCTTTTGATTTAAATTTCTTTGGGGATAACGACCTGGACAAATGAGAATATTCACAGGCCAACCAACAAAGAAGTATATGTATGCAAAAGTGAGGGCGCAAGATGGTTACAGACCAAGAAACAGAAATTACCGCGAACAAGGAGAGCACAACACACGATACAACGACTGAAACAGCAGGACACAAACGTTATATCTGTGTCTGGGGTTCAGTTTGGACGCTTCCCCTGAATAATGTGGCCATGAAACCATTTACAAAGTCCCAAACAACTGTGGAGAAGTTGGACAGTTCATATGAGGAGATAACTTTGGTGTCCCGCAAAGTCTGAGCAACAAAATCTATACCCGTCAAAGTGGGATGCAGAAGATCCGTCGCTGCTTCTACCATCAAATTGCAGGAAGACCAATGGAAAAGCTTTTGGATCAAGAGTAATGACCCTTTGCTATTGATTCCCCAACAATGAGCCCAATTCCGCCATTATTGGCAGAATTGGGCTCATTGTTGGAAGAGACGGTTGTGTAACGCAGATTTCCTGTTTCGTTGTCAATCAATCAGACTGTGTTAATTAGATGCAGAGGCGCTAGTCTGTAGATACACCTGGCCTACCTGAGGCGTCAGCTGGGACCTTGAAGATGACGTATTTAGGTCCTCCAAAGGCCATGATGGCCGTTCCCATGTTGTAGGTGTTGCCCTCGTCGTCATAGTGAGGATGAGCCGTCGCCAGGTTCAGAGCGATGTGGTTCCTGTAGTTTGTCTGGAGTTTGAATGAACACAGCAGGTTTTAGTTTAGTTTTCATGAACGCATCATGATCAGTGAGCGAGTGAGGATGCAGGACGGAGCGACGGACGGACTCACCCTGCCCACTGTCTCCAGGGTGTTGGGGTCGATCTGGTTGATGTAGTTGATCTCTGAGGAGGCGTAGTAGTCCTCGCCATAACGAATGATGTTAATCAAGTTGTTGTCAGTGAAGTCGGGGATGACGTTGGTGAGGTGTGTGAATACCCTGAGGGGAAAGGGAAGTAAAGAAGGAGTCAGTACAGGTCGAACATGGATGAATACATTACGGTCTTTATCACTGGAGTGACTCTGATCTCCTGTACCTGGAGAAGATGTTCTTGCAGGGATCTGGGTAGACCATGGTCCCGAACTCGGTGACGACGATCCGGTCCGCCTTGATGTTTCTCTTGTAAGTTTCACTCTTCAGAAACTTACTCCTGTAAGTCACCTCGCCTTAAAACAACAACAAACTCATTTTAAATCGTCACAAACACATCACACACAAATACACTATTGAATTCTATTGAAATAAATAACCAAATTTCAAAATCAATTTCAAATGCATTTTGAAAAAGAAAAAGAAATAAATGAATTTGCAAACTGAATTAGAAAATACAACTTTAAGTTGTTTCAGTCAGTTCAATCAGTCTTTTAAAAGGGAAATTCCATTTATTTGCATTTCCATTTCCTAATTGCATTTTCAAGTCCGATTTGAAAATGGATTTTCCAAATCAACCTTTGAAAAGCAGTGCCCCCCAGGTTCTAACTGCAGAGAACCAGAGGGGACTCTGCTTTTCAAAGGTTGATTTGGAAAATCCATTTTCAAATCGGACTTAAAAATGCAATTAGGAAATGCAAATGCGAATAGAAAATGGAATTTCCCTTTTAAAAGACTGATTAAAAGTTGTATTTTCTAATTCAGTTTGCAAATTAATTCATTTATTTCTCTTTTTCAAAATGCATTTTGAAATTGATTTTGAAATGTGGTTATTTATCTGGGAATTCAATAGTGTATTTTTTAAATGACTGTTTTAAAGTTGCTTTTTCAAATCTTTTTTGAAATTCCTCTTTTTAATTGATGTGTCCCCTGTGGTGCTCCATACACTCTGAGCTGATGCTGGCGTCGTGGTTTGAACTGAGGTCTCACCGTCGCTGAAGGTGAAGCTGTGGATCAGCGACATGCCGTCGAACCAGTGGTTGTACTCGGTGTTGCCCACGGAGAAGAGGCCGGGCCCGTTCCTCAGCAGAGTGCCCTGCAGCCATGATGGGATGGAGCCTGCAGGTGAACACACACACACACACACACACACACACACACACACACACACACACACACACAGGTGTTTATGTGTCGTCAGTGGTGCAGACATTGAGATTTAAAGTTCTCTTGAAGCTAAATGCCTTGGATGTTTGACAAAACCGAGCTTGTTTGTCGTTGCTCTCGTTGTGAAATGAGTGAAGTCTTAATCCAACACTTGTAAAAATGTGTCAGTCATAAATTTCAGTCATACAATTGCAATTGCATTTATAAAGGAAAAGAAAAATCACATTCCAGCTGCAGTGAAATAGATTCTCCCTTGTTTTAAACTATGTAATTGATTATTGATTCCATTTCATGCAGCTAAAACAGACTCCAACATGACTCTGTTGTTCCCTCTCCACTCTTTAATGAACCATTAAATCCTCCAGTGATTATTTGTAGAGAGCAGCAGCTAACGAAGCTCTTATCGACACCTGCAGATGTTAACGGCTCATAAACTCACCTTTCACTGCAGCTTTCACCGGCTCCGGAGTCTCTGATCCGTTCTTTGCAAAAATGGACTGCATGTTGTTTTCTCCCTCGGACCCACAGTCGTCCGTCCGTCCTCGTATACTTCCCAGAAAACACTGCTCAGTTGTCCCACCACAGACTGGAGCCGCAGGCCGACAGTAACTAACTTTATATAACTCCTGTGTTGTGTACGTGATTTATCTTCAGGCTTCAGTGAAATTAACCGTGGCACATAAACTGTGTGGATTGTGTAACCGTGGACTTCACTCGGCTTTTCACACTAAGTGTCGAAGGTCATTGGGTCACACACAACCTGCTGCTCTGTGAGTGGGATGAGTGAAACGGAGGAAATAAAAGAGTAAAACTAAATTTATTTGAAAATATTTTTATTAGTCTTTTGATAAATCACCCTGTAGTTAATCTAAATTGCCATATTACCTCCCTGTACTTTTAATTTGAAGGGGAACTTGCTGCAGCTGGATGGATCCTTGAACTGACCATAAAACTTAATTGATTATCAATCAAGTGATGATAACAGGCAGTGAGTTATAACATCCATCCCTATTATCACCTCTTTATAAACAGGTGACACTCTCAGCTTTGTAATGATTAATTCATTTGACTGTATTGTTAATTTTTAATATTTTAAGTTCAATAATATTCTCCCCAGGGCAGGAAGTCATAAATATTTGTATTATCAATTCACAGGGTCTTTGTTTAATCGTTGATTTGTTATTTCTATTACTGTTAACAGTTTCTCTATCAGTAGTTCAATCATTGTCGTCTTCTTTTCTTTTTGCTTTTCTTGTGTAGGTCTATCTATGTTTTTTTTTCTTTTTGTTGGTTTTTGTTTTTCGCACATTTATTTCCTGCCACATCTGAGTTTATTATTTATCAAAAAATAAAAAAAATCCAATAAAAATTGATCTGACACACAAAAAAATCCAATTAACAAAGCTGTCGCACAAAAAGCTGCTTAAAATTAATGGATATTCTGGTTCTTATTGAGTAGTGGAATCAAAATCGTCCCATTGTTGCTGTTTTAATTCTCACATTGATCCATGTTTTGTCAAATAACAGAATGTAGCCTGCAGTAAAATGTAAAAAAAAATGTCTTACATATTAGCCAGTTGTTTGTTTGGACAATGGATTATTTTGTCTCTTACCAGCTGTGTTTTATTTCTGAGTGAGAAGGTTCATTGTGTGAAAGTTAAGAGCAGCAGTAAGAGTGTGAACTTCAGACTCGTCTCTATCTCTCTGCTGTAATTGGTTTAATCAGTTTACTGCTTCGTGACTTGTCTTATCTGGATCTGTCTGCAGGTGACGGTGACACAGAGCCAACGCCAACGCTGCGTCCTGCTCGTTACTTAACATAGAAAACGATAATTACTTTTTAGATTGACTGAGATAAGAGTGTGACATTAAAACAGACGCTGGTTAAAAAAATATAAAATGTAATGAGATTTTGTTCTTATTTAGATTTAATATGCTGCACTGAGGTTCATGGCTTTGACACCAGAGCAGAGTTCATGTCAAACCTCACGTCAGCACAATGACAGTATGTTATGTAAAGATATATGATAAGACCATATACATATACAGTACCTAAAGACCTTAATCTACTCCAGTGCTCATGTAGGTTAATAATACGTGACATTTCAGAGTTAAACTTTGACTTAAACTAACAGATTTCACCATGAAACTTCCCAAGTTTATCACTCACATTAAGACAGTTATTTTTTGTATTACAAGTTTTGTCAAATTTTATGTTTAAATGTGTAAATTAGGCAATATCTGATTACATATGCGCAAATTTGCATACATTTCCAGAACCGAAATCTGAACAATGGATAAAGCTACTTTCAAACTTCTAGTTTTATTTAGTTGACATATTAGAGTCTTTAGTTTTTACAGAGGAGGATTTTGGATATCTCTTTTTATCACTCTGTAAATGAGAAAATACTGTCACCAGCCCTTAAAAAAAATCTAATTTCTCCATGTTTTTAGTAATAAAATGTTGTATAAATGAGGCTGTGAATGATATATCAACAAACCCCTCTGTAAAAACCTTCAGAATATAGAAAGGGATCAAAGTGGAAGGTTTGGTGTCTGGAAGTGCTGCTGAAGTGGAGATTTCTAGCTCAGAGTCTGAGTCTGAAAAACTCTTTCTGAGAAAATGGCCTTTAAAGATTTGGACTGTAAAATTCAGACTAACTATTGGTGAATTTAGGAGAAATTTACAGACAAAAGAGACAAAATGAAGTAAAATTAAGACCTTAATGTGGATTTTCTACCATTTCTTTCCACTATTCTGAAATATACAGACATGTTAAAGAAGTAAAATGGCCCAAAATGTGCACGAAAAAACAATGTTTTAGCCTGTAGTGTCTCAACTTAATCCATTAACAGTTTATAAATATCAAAGAGCAACAGATTTGGATGAAAAATGAAGTTTATTACAAACAACAACAGAGAGCTGTTAGCAGTCAGTTAGCAGCTGTTAGTTCTGTACAAATAACACTGTTTGATTGGTTAGTTGAGTTTTGCCGATCGGCAACAAGGCTAGGTCTCAAACAGCACCCTACGCCCTCTGTAGTGTACTATTCTCCGCCCGTAACCTGCCATAGTACACTACTTTTACACCTTTGAACGTTCGTAGTGCACTGCTTTCTATGCTACATCTCAACGTGCACTAGTTCCAGTCGTAAACCCTTGATAGTGTGCTATTTTCCACGGTGAACCCTGCTTAGTGCACTACCTTCCATTCTTAACTCTTTAATAATTCACTGTAGTGGAGTTGAAACACTTGGAAGTGCACAACTTTGCCCATCTTAGACTCTTAATAGTGCGCCACTTTAAACTCTAAAACCTTTCATCGTGTTAAACCCTCCACAGTGCACCACCTTAAACTCTTCATAATGCACTTCTTTCTTTCCGCCTTAAAAGTGCACGGTCACCGTCTTGTGCCCTTCGCAGTGCACTACGATCCGTGCTGAACCGCTCCGGTGCACTCCGAGTTGCGAAGTTGCGTTGTGAACACCATAAACATTATTATTATTATTATTATTACTATTATAATTATTATTATTATAATTATTGTTTTTAATCTTTTCTTTTTTTTGCATTCCCAGTCACAACACTGACATGTTGAAAACACAAAGTCATTTTTCATTCCTGAAAACAGCTCCTGAACAAACGCGGCGTTCAGATCCAGACCGACGCTGCGTTCAGGTCGCGTGGGAAATCCAAAGATTCCCATGTTCAAAAGTAGTTAGTACAGTACCACATACCTTAAATTTAGCGTCATTTACGTAGCTTTTTTATTAGCATTCCCACCGGACCTGAACGCAGCATTTTTAACTATTTAACTCGTGTATCGTGATGTTGGCTTCAGAAATTCGACCTCTTGAAGAAGAAAAGCAGCGTTCCACCTTAAAACCCTTTTATAGTTTGCTTTTGTCTCTCCGTTACGCCCTTCATAGTGCACGACATCCCCCCCCCACCCCCATACCCACCACCCCCACCCCCCACATGTAGTGCACTTTGACAGGACGTTTAGCTCCTTAAGGACCGGGGTGTTGTCTGAGAATGGCACCAGAGAAACAGAGAAGAGAGACAGAGAGGTAGAGAAAGAGAGACAGGTAGAGAAGAGACAGGTAGAGAGCGTGTTGAAGGTTACAGTTTGTCCTTTTTTGTTTTGTTTTTTTAAAGTAGAAACAGACGAGTCACAGTAGGTCGAGCTGTTTGTCTGCCTGTTGGACAGACAGACGGACAGTCAGTGAGACGGACAGGTGAGACAGAGAGACAGACAGGTTCAGTGTCCAGAGTTAGTGTGGGGGAGCAGATCGGTTCGGTTCGGTTCGGTTCAGTTCAGTTCAGGTCTGGTCTATTTACAGAAACAAGGAGATGCATAATCAGAATATCCAAACTAACCAGAGCTGCACACGCCCACCGGTTGCTATGGTAACACCGAGGAGGAGAGAGGGAGGGATGGAGGGAGGAGAGGAGGAGAGGTCGGGGGTCGCGACAGCTCTGGTTCCCTAAAAAGACGCAAAAAAAATTATTAACGGTGTCACCGCAAAACACAACGCAACGCTACGCCGCGACACCACCTAACTGTCTTCTCGCGGAAAAACACACGCACACATACACGCACACGCTCGCACGGGACAGTGTCACACACTCACACACACTCGCACTCTCTCAAACACACACACACATTTATATGACAAACAGTTTATCTCATTTTTTTCTTTCTACTGAGGTGAAAAACAGACTCTTATTATTCTTAATTATCATAATCGTCATAGTAATCTTCATCTTCATCATGTATATAGAGTGTGTGTGTGTGTGTGTGTGTACGTGTGTGTGTACATGTACATGTGTGTGTGTATATATGTGTGTGTGTGTGTGTCTTCAGTCTGTTTATACACACTATTCACAGGGTGACACGCAGAGAGAGAGAGAGAGAGAGAGCTCAGTTCTGATTGGCCGACGGGTCTCTTCATCTTTTTCCAGGAGACTTGTTTTGTTTCTTTTCTTTTTCTTATTGTCTCTTGTTGCTAGGCAACGGCAGCTTCCTGGAATCCGAGTCCCAGTTTGATGACGACGATGGCGATGATGATGATGATGATGATGATGATGATGGTTGCGACCTCCCTCCCTCTGACCAGTAATAATAGGAAACAGTCTGTTTGATGATGTCATCAGGAAAGGGGGCGGGGCCGTAAACTGGAGGCCGACCTGACGGCAGCATCTGATTGGACGAGGAGAGGAGAGGAGAGGGCGGAGGCGGTGCGTTCTTGGCGTGATGTTGAAGCACCAGGAGGGAGGGAGGAGTTTAACAGTACCTGCTGTGTGTGTGTGTGTGTGTGTTGTGTGTATTTTAACAGTGACAACCAATCAGGAGCCTTAAGTGTGTCAGGAAAAACCACGAGGGTCGAGGACGTTTTTCTTTTTTTTCTATTTCAGATTTGTTCCTATAATATAAATTAATCTCAAACTGATAAAACTCTGAAGATTAAATAATTATTGATTATTGATTTGTTTTGTTTTTTGTTTTTAATGTAATAACTTTATTAATCTGACTGTGAAATTAAAATGAACACAACATCCTTTTTGTTTTATTTTCTCCACAGCTACTTTATAAATCAAAGTTTAGTTGTTTTTAAGCCGTTGATCAGTCGGAACAACTTTTTTAATTTTTTAATTTTTTATTTTAAGGCGTCCTCTCATCGCCATGACAACGACCTCTGACCCCAGGTTCGCTGTTCGAGTTCATACTTGTAAACGTTGCTGCTCCCGTTGGTTTGCAGTGGTTTGGTTGAATCTCGGTGTGTATTTGTGTGTGTGTGTGTGAGTAGTAAACCAGACTCTGACCCTGCTGTCGGTGTGTGTGTGTGTGTGTGTCAGTGTGTGTTGAGCACGCTGCGCGGCACCCAGCCCTCGGCGGCCGGCGAGTCGCTGTTGGCCGGCCGGTAGACCAGACTCTGGCCCTGCTGGTTCGACGCCAGGATCTGGACCTTCTCCCCCCGGAACACCGAGATCTCGTCCTCCCGCACCGCCACGAAGTCCTGCGTCACCACGACCAGCTCCTGAAGGTCGCCGCCGTGATGTCACCACAAACACACAAACACACAGACACACAAACAGACAGGCGTCACTCAGGGTTCAGGTTCAACTCAAACTCAGAAGGAAAGGAAGACGGGAGAAACACTGCAAAAACTCTAAATCTTACCAAGAATATTTGTCTTATTTCTAGTCAAAATGTCTCATTTCTAGTCAAAATAATCTAATTCTACTTAAAATAAGACTCATCACATTAAAAAGTAGCTTGTTTTTAGACACTTTTTACTTCTTTCAAGCAGATTTTCACTTGAAATAAGTAGAAAAATCTGATAGTGGAGCAAGTTTTTCTTTCTTATTACAAGCACAAAAAACTTGCTTTCACTGGCAGATTTTTCTACTTATTTCAAGTGAAAATTTGTTTGAAACAAGTGAAAATTATCTGAAAACAAGTACATTTTTAGGCGATGAGTCTTATTTTAAATGAAAAGAGATTAGTTTTGAGTAGAAATGAGACATTTTGACAAGAAATAAGACAAATATTCTTGGAAAGATTTAGAGTTTTTGCAGTGAAGGACAGAAACTCAGACCTGGTCGTCCTGCTCGCTGTCGTGCTGCGGCTGAGGGGCGTGTCCGTTCGGCGTGGGCGGGGCCGACGGCGGTCGCCCCGACGACAGCGGGCGGGTCACTGAGATCCCGCCCTCTTTCCTCTGGTACTCGATGGGAGACTGGAGCGCTGTGGACAGGATCAGATCCAATCAGACCAGAGCAAAACAAACTTCGCTATTCAAACAGAATTCAAATTGTTCTATAAATATAATAATAATATTCTATTATTATTATATTTATATTATTATCTATTCTATATAATATATAGAAAATAACATTTGAAGGTGGAAACTAACGCTCCAACTTGTTCCTTCTGCAACGACGCAAATTAACGCCGTGCGTTTGATTTCCCTTCCTGAAGTTTTATATTGAGTTTGTAAAACTTAAAGGGATAGTTCAACATTTTGTCAAATTGGCCCATTGCCATAATCCCTATAGTCATTAGGCGGGTTTCCACTGCAGGAACTTCGGGGTAATTTTACGGGGCAGCCCCGTTGGTGCGTGTTTCCACTGCAGGAACCTCCCCCACAGGGCCATTTACAGGAACTTTTACGGGGGCCAACGGAGTACCTACTCCAGGGTAGGTACTCCGTTCGGCCCTGAAAAGCTCCTGGGTGGGGCTCGAGGTTAACCCGGCACTGATTGGCTAAAGCTAGAGCAGGCTCTGACGCCACCAGAAAGCACCAAAACAACCAGCATTTTTAAAAGGGGGAGCAGAAGGGGAGCATTAGCCTAGCAGACACCGCTGTAAACAACAAGAAAACAGCAGGAAGATGTACACAAATGGACCGACGATGATGTGCAGACATTGATTGCAGTCTACGGCACCGAGGAGATTCAGAGTGGGTTTGAGTCATCGCGGCGAAATGAAAATATCAGCGCACCTCGACACACTGGGGATCCATCACGCCACAAAACAATGCCGTCAAAAGTTAAAAAAAAAAAAAAAAAACTCAAGCAGGATTACAATCAACCGCCATGTGCAGAAACACACAAACCAGGAACGCGCCTACCGCCTCAGCTCCTTCCATCCTTCTTCGTTGTTGTTATGATTTTTGTGCATGTGCTTGTGACCTGCCTGGGTGACGTCACGGTCGAAACTGTCACACAACGATTAAGCGGCGATCGAAACTCATGACGTCGCCGTGGGGTCCGACTCTGCAGTGGAAACACGGCCACCGAGAGGGCCGGGTGAGAGGACGGTTCCTGTAGAAGTTCCTACCCCCTCCCTTTACCAGGAACTCCTGCAGTGGAAACACGGCTATAGCAGTAGGTTTGTTACCTTTACCAAGCTATTTTTAGAACGGCGGAGCAGAGCCGTGAGCTGCTCAGAGCTACACTACGGAGGCTCATTGGATTTCTTGGTTTCCCTCATCAAACTCATCAAATACACAATCCAACAACTCCACAACGCTCTGGTGGACAAGTTGTGAGCTGCACATTCACCACGCTATGAGATAATAACACAACGTTACCAGACAGAGTTGTTTTAGAGGGAAATACAGAGACTGTTGATGAAAAACTGTCCCTGAAGGCAACGCGCATCAGCGGTTTTGTATGAATTTACCTCTAAAACAACTCTGATTTACTATGTTTATTGTTAAAAGTTGTGAAATTACCTTGGCTGGAACAAATACAAAGAAAGAAACAAAGAAAAGGGGAACTGACCCGACAGGAAGTTGTTCTGTGCGTCCAGCAGGGCGGCGATGGTCTCCACCCAGGTCATCTTGATGCTGGCGGACGACGCCTGCAGCGTGAAGCGCTCGGCCGAGCCGCGCGACCACAGCACAAACTTACAGGGGTCGCCGTCCACGCTGTCCTGCATCGCCAGGTAACTCACCTGCACACACACACACACACACACACACACACAAAGCCCAGTTGACCAGTTGTTCAAAAGGTTTAATCTGGATGAAAATTATCCAGATTTTGAAATCCCTTTTTTTTTCTATCCAGGATCACGTAATCTGTCTTTAATTTTATCCCAGTTGTTCAAAGCTCAGTAGGATTGGATCAGTCTGATCCAGATCCAAACTTTTCAAGATGACCAAATCCAGATAATGATGCTCTAGATGGGACTGTGCATCACGCTGAAGGCTGATTGGTCTGTTAACAACAGGTAGAACAGCAGCATGGGTTCACTCAGTGTGTTTATATGAAAACAGAGTGTATGTGTTGTTTTCTGTGCTCTTTGTTGTTTCTTCAATGTCTTTTAAACAGCCAGACTTCATCTGGTTGTTGGGCTGTTTAAATAAATTAAAGAAGAAAATATACAGTACATCAGTAAAATTGTGAATATTTCCCCATGTGTTTCAAATTCAAACTTCAAATTTCAAAATTCAAACTTCAAAATTAAAAATTCAAGCTTAAAATTTTATTAAATTCAGTTTGGGGAAAAGTTTTTCAGTTGTAGAATATTCAAAAGTTAACTTTATTTACTAATCACTGTTATGGTTTAAAAATTTGGTGCTAAATATAAATCAATAAATATTTATATGCTACATTATAAATGTTGTTTATTTGACCAGTTTGAATTTAATTTAAACCACATTTTGTTCCTGAATCCACCAAACTGCTGGGATCAGAATAATCCTGACGGTCTGGATCAAAGTTTTCCCGATCCTACTAAAAAGTTTTGAACAACACAAACTGAGGGTTTGATCCAGATGAAAACTAAGATTGGATTCATGATCTGATCTGAGCTCAGAATCTGTTTCTGGTTTTGAACAACCCATTTTCAAGATTTGATCCGATCCATTATCCAAAATCTGATCAGATTACTCTTGAACAACTTGATGCTGACCTTGATGCTGTTCTTGAACTGGTATCCCGGGTTGTTGGAGCCTTTTCGCAGCAGCTCGCTGAAGATGACGATCTGCTCGAACAGGAAGACGCGGCGCTCTTTGCTGCGGGACAAGACGCCGCCGTCCTGCTCCCACACGCAGAAGGTTTCCTGCTGCAGCAGCTTCCCCTGGGACGTCAGCTTCCCCTGGAGGACAGACAGACAGGAGGAGAGGAGAGACAGACAGGAGGAGAGGAGAGACAGACAGGAGGAGAGGAGAGACAGACAGGAGGAGAGGAGAGACAGACAGGAGGACAGACAGGAGGACAGACAGACAGGAGGAGAGGAGAGACAGACAGGAGGAGAGACAGGAGGAGAGGAGAGACATACAGGAGGAGAGGAGAGACAGACAGGAGGAGAGACAGGAGGAGAGGAGAGACAGACAGGAGGAGAGGAGAGACAGACAGGAGGAGAGACAGGAGGAGAGGAGAGACAGACAGGAGGAGAGGAGAGACAGGAGGAGAGGAGAGACAGACAGGAGGAGAGACAGGAGGACAGACAGACAGGAGGAGAGGAGAGACAGACAGGAGGAGAGGAGAGACAGACAGGAGGAGAGACAGACAGGAGGAGAGGAGAGACAGACAGGAGGAGAGGAGAGACAGACAGGAGGAGAGACAGGAGGAGAGGAGAGACAGACAGGAGGAGAGGAGAGACAGGAGGAGAGGAGAGACAGACAGGAGGAGAGGAGAGACAGACAGGAGGAGAGACAGACAGGAGGAGAGGAGAGACAGACAGGAGGAGAGGAGAGACAGACAGGAGGAGAGACAGACAGGAGGAGAGGAGAGACAGACAGGAGGAGAGGAGAGACAGACAGGAGGAGAGGAGAGACAGACAGGAGGAGAGGAGAGACAGACAGGAGGAGAGACAGACAGGAGGAGAGGAGAGACAGACAGGAGAGACAGATAGGAGGAGAGGAGAGACAGACAGGAGGAGAGGAGAGACAGACAGGAGGAGAGACAGACAGGAGGAGAGGAGAGACAGACAGGAGGAGAGGAGAGACAGACAGGAGGAGAGACAGACAGGAGGAGAGGAGAGACAGACAGGAGGAGAGGAGAGACAGACAGGAGGAGAGACAGACAGGAGGAGAGGAGAGACAGACAGGAGGAGAGACAGGTGAGGAGAGACACTTCATTATTGTGGCCACTGGGGGGCAGTGTTGCTGCAACATTTAAAGGGATAGTTCACCCAAAATTCAAATTTCACTCATTATCTCCTCCCCCTCATGTGGACTAAGGGCTGGGAGAAGTTTCAGAGTCCTCCGTGTCTTCTCTGAGTTACAGCGGGGCTCTGTGCAGCACTGCATGTCCATATGACGGTTGTGAATGGGCTTCACTTTTGTTCGTCCAAAAAGACACACCAAAAAACATCCAAATACCTCCATAGTGCTCGTCTGTAATGTCCGTCTTTTATTTGATTTGTGCTGGCGTCAGTAATCGCACTGACGCCAGCACAAATCAAATACAAATCTCGCGAGATTTGGACGGACCAGGAAGAGGAGCTTCCGCTACAAACAAGCTTAAAACATAGACTTATTTAATTTTTTTCGGAACAATTTCTCATGTCGGGGCTTCAATACAAGAGGGACATTACAGACGAGCACTATGGAGGTATTTGGATGTTTTTTGGTGTGTCTTTTTGGACGAACAAAAGTGAGGCCCATTCACAACCGTCATGTGGACATGCAGTGCTGCACGGAGCCCCGCTGTAACTCAGAGAAGCCACGGAGGACTCTGAAACTTCTCCCAGCCCTTAGTCCACATGAGGGGGAGGAGATAATGAGTGAAATTTTAATTTTGGGTGAACTATCCCTTTAAACATCTATTTAGGTACTGACACTGCTGACAGACAGGCTGACAGACAGACAGACCGGTACCTCGTATCCCTGCAGTCGTCCCAGGTTCATCATGTCGTTGCAGCGTTTTGGAACCAGTGACATCAGCTCAACAGCTTTCTGTAAACACACATACACACACACAGAAACACACACGTGTGCGTGTCTTCAGGCGGTCTCCACGGTGATGAATTACTCCCCTCCTCCTCCATCAATCATTTAACATAGTCTTCATCTGTGACATCACCACTCACCTCGATCTCCTCACAGTCCAGACTGGCCTTGGACGTGTACTTGAGAAAATCCTGAGACACAGACAGACAGACAGACAGACAGACAGACAGACAGACAGACAGACAGACAGACAGACAGACAGACAGACAGACAGACAGACAGACAGACAGACAGACAGACAGACAGACAGACAGACGACAGGCGTCATCTCCACTGATAATCAATAATCAATCAATCAGTCGAGCAGGAAGTGAATGTAGAAACATGTGAGACATGCGACCTTGAGCAGCAGCTGGTACTTGGTGATTCTCTGGATGGGTTTGATCAGATAATCGCTGATGGACATCCTGCAGCTGATCTCGTGCTGGATCTCCTGCAGACACACACAGCTCGGTTAGTACACCGGCACTTCCTCCACACGGGGAATTACATCTATTACCTTGTTTTTATTTTTATTTTATTTTATTCTACATACACACCAAAGAAACCACAAAAAAACAAAACCATAACCAAAAACACAAATTATATCCATATATTCATCTATTTACACAATTGAAAAGAAAAGAAAAATATTTCAAATGATAAATAATACATATACATGATATAAAAAGTGTGTGTTTGTGTATAAATGATAAATAATAATAATCATATGGAGGTTTTTAAAGATTTATAGCTTTTCTGTTTGGATGTAGTGGCAGATTTCTATTTTGAATTCCTGAATTCTTGTTTTACATTTGTGCATGCAGTATTTCCCATACAAATTAAAAAAGGTTCAACAAAAAAACTTCTTTTCCCATAAGGCTACAGTATATCTCATCATATTGGAGAATTATACATTTTTTCTAAGTTATAGTTTAAACAAATGTCAAATTTCTACCCAAAACAAATTAACGTAACAGCATTCACAAATATTTTCCACCTTCTGCTTTTACAGAAAGTACAGTTCACTTGATCATCTTTAAATCTGGAGATGGCCTGATTACCATGGTGAGGCTTCCTGTCACGTCTCAGACTTTTATTTTGACCATCACACTCATTCACTGACCTTTCACAGCAGACACACGTGTGTAATCGATCAGAGGAAACAGGAAGTTATGGGATGTTTTACCTCGAAGAAGTTCTCGTACTCGATGACGATGAACTCTGACCTGGGCTTGTTCTGACAGTAGACCACGTACATGTGGAGACGGCGCTCCTGCAGCACAAACACAAACACCGATCAGTGATCGATAATAATAATAATCTTCTCTGCAGGTTGGCGGCTCCTGGTCCTGATGCTGTTGCCGTGGTGACTCACGTGTCTGATGAAGAGGTCGGCGAGGAGGTCGTGATTCTGGACGCAGCGATCCAGCTCCACCAGGAAGAAACTGACACGGGAAACACGAGGTGAGTCAAGGTCTGTGTGTTTATGTGTGTGTGCACGTGTAAAAATGTGTGCACGTGTAAAAATGTGTGCACGTGTGTGTGTGTATGTGTTTAAATGTGTGTGTGTGTTACGTACTCTCGGTGCCAGTCGTAGATCTGCTGGATGTTGCCGAACACGATTTTGTCTTTTCCTCTCATGTCCTCAGGAATCCCTCTGACCTCCAACCTGGACATGAAGCCCTGACACACACACACACACACACATGTTTTCAGCTCTTTGTTTACCGTTTTTTCCCAACGTGGAATCGAACTCTGTACGAAGCCTAGAAACAAACGGTTTTCACGTGGTTTGAAGAGTGAATGTATAACGTGCTCCTCGAAAAAAAGCACGAAGGAGAAGAGAGACCAGTTTCTCTAGTTTCAGGTGGCGATTGACACATTTTACTGGTTCTCTGCAGTGACGTGTCTCCCAAATTAAACAATTTCTACGGGTAAATAAGTATTTTTTATAGATATATCTATGTTTTTGTATAAAAAGCTAAAGCTTATCTTACCTCTCAGACTTCCTGTCACGTCTCAGACTTTTATTTTGACTTCCTGTAATATTTCAAACTTTTATTTTTGACTTCCTGTTACTATCAGAATTTTTTTTTTGCTTCCTTTAACGTCTCAGACTTTTATTTTGACTTCCTTTAACGTCTCAGACTTTTATTTTGAATTCCTGTCACGTCTCTGACTTTTATTTTGACTTCCTGTTACATCTCAGACTTTTAATTTGACTTCCTGTAACGTCTCAGACTTTTATAAATGTTATACAACTGGGTCAGATGTAGCCTGACACGTTCATCCAATCCCGTACCATCACGAGCGAGCGGCATAAACCAGTTTTACATATCGGAGGACGACCGTATTCACACGCCAGCTACATGAGAGCGTCTATTATCATAATCTGTAAAAAAACAAAAAGATTTGGACAGGTTTTCTCATCAACGGTCGACTCGTCATCGTTCGGGCATACATGAATGTCTCACCTCTACGATCACACCCAGGTCTTTGACGTAGTCCTTCTCTGATTGGACCATCTCATTCACCACGAACCTGCGCAAACACATTAACACACACAGTTCACGTGTGTCTCTTTTTATTATTCATGTTTCCAAGTCGTGCATGTGTGCGTGTGTGTGTGTGTCTCACATGCGTCCTCTCAGAGCCTTGTTCCTCTGCTCGGTGTCGGACTCGTTGGAGCCCTGATCCGAGTCCAGAGCCTGAGGAGACAAACATCATCAATGATCAATAACAACAAACTGCTGTCTTTTACAATCTGGACCTTATTTCTAGCATGAAATCCGATCATTTCCTCCCCCAGATAACTTTGGTGTCGCGCGGCTTGTTGCTACCGCTAATGCTACGGTTCGTTTCTGCGTGTTTCTGACTTGTCAGAACAAAATGAGCAGCTGGATGAAGTTCAGCTTCCACAGGCTTCCTCTCCTCAACCTGGACTCACTAAAGCTCCGGCTAGTTGAGATAAAAATGGACCTGAATGCCGAAGCGGAATGATTATTATCAGAATGAGCCGGGCGGCGCTCAGAGATGACATCATCCAGGTCAGAGGTCAGTAGGTCAACCTACAGACCCCGGATGTTGATAACAGCTAACCCCGGACTCAGAGGGGAATAGCACTAGCCTATCAGAACTAAATATTGCTGAAATGAAGGAGTTTCTCTTCAGATAATGTGTTATTTAGAGGCTGCATTCTGCTGCCCTGTAGACTCCATTATACGGATATACGCGGCTCTCGGCTGGAGCTCATTTCATCACAACCACTTGTAATGACACCAAAGTTATCTGGGGGAGGAAATGATCGGATTTCATGCTAGAAATAAGGTCCAGGTTGTAAAAAACGCTAATTATCTGTTAAGTCGCCGTCGCTCCGTCACCTCGGGGTTGTTGGGGTCTTTGATGATCTGCATCGGAGGCGGTAAGGGGGTGTGGCTTTCCTCCTCTGGCTCCTCCTCCCCTCCGCTCTGCCCGCCCTCCTCCTTCCTCGCTTTCTGGAGCAACACACAAACACAAACACGTCACGTTACACAACTGTATTGCCATATTTATGTTTTGTGTATTTCTAGTTGCAAACTTTTTTTATTTTTTTTTCTTACCGTCTGTGCGTTCCCAGTGAGCGGCGTGGTCAGCTCCGGCCGGTTGTCCCGCCTCCTCGTTCTGATTGGCGGTTTCTTCTGTCCGTCAGCTTTTCCTTGACTCAGCCTCCGGACAGGACTCGTCAGCCATCGCTGGACGCACACACACAAACACAGACACACACACAGAATGAACTCTTTTAAAGAACTTAAAATTTCAATATTGGATTTGCACTGTAAGTCCTCAATACAAATCATGCTGCAAACCCATATTTTATGCTCAGTTTCAGTTTTATTTTATCATATATTCACATATCAACACTTTATAATAAGTACACACTATTAAGCTTTAGTTAAGCATTAATAAATACTGAATTCTTCATTATAACGCATGAATACTCATTAGTATGTAGTTTATAAATACAGTTAGTGCTTATCTTATCTTATTATAAAGTGTTTCCCTTTTTTCCAATTTATACTATTTTGGGTTTTATTAAAATTTTTAATGTTTTTACGTTTTTTGTTTGTTTCCATTCTTACCGTTAAATGTTTTGTTTTTACGTAAAGCACATTGTGTTGCCTCTTGGTATGAAATGCACTGTATAAATATAAATAAAGCTGCTTAATGAACAACAACACTAATTATAACAACGGTCCCGTTACCTTCAGGGTGTTTCCGGTTCCTGAGCCGCTGCGTTTGGGCCCCGGGGAGCCGACGGCGCCGCCCGGAGCTCCGCCTATACCGTACACCGTGGGGGAGGTGGCACCTGAGAGGAGGAGGAGGAGGAAGAGGAGGAAAGAGGAAGGAGGTGAGTGACATCATCACGGTGAGTTCAGTGTACGTCAGTAAATTCAGAGATTAAGTGATGAGATCTCACTGGTCGTCTGCGTGTGAAGACCTGAAGCGTCGGAGCTGTAGAGACTCGAGTCTGCGGAGACACAGAGACACAGAGCTGTCAACGACGGCTGTTTAAATAAAGTTTTATCAACCGCTCTTTAGATTTTCAAAATAAAACAAAAAAAAAACTGAGTGGAAATGTTTAAAACTCAGAAAAACTAAGACTTAAACACAGTTTTACTCCCTCTTTTTCTGACACATTAACAGTTGGTGGATCTTTAAACCTTTAAAATATGTTTCAATGCAAAAACTACCCAAAAAAACAAAGAAAAATCAACAATAACAAGAAATCTAACAGATTTTCACAAGTAAAACACAAGTAAAAGTAAAGAACAGTTGAAAAAAACCCCCAGAATAATAAGAATTAACAGTTAAATGTGTTTTATTTATATTTTATGAATCATCTTTCTTTTGTTAACCTTCAGAATTTGGTCCAAATCATCAGAAGAGCGTTGGGCGTTGTGTATACAGGTGTTGCAGGAGGACACCTGCGTTACCGTGGAAACCTGCACCTTGTGATCTCGGATCAGTGGCTCCGAGTTAATACATGACGGGTTTTTTGTTATTTAGTCAGTGAGGCAATTAGTCACGTGGAAACGATTCAGACTTTATTTTACTTTTATCTAGAGACTCACTCACTCACTCTCTTATTATTGATTATTAGATATAGATAAATTACATTTTTATTATTATTATTAACACATTCATGCTGTTTTAGCTTCATTAACACATTATAATCATTATATTTAAGTGTTTAATTCAGTTTCTGTCAGTTATTGATCAGTTAAATAACCAGTGGGTAAATAATTAATAATTAATGAGTCGTTTATCGCCTGTCGACATCAGATACAAGGTTTCCTCGTGACACAGCTACTTCCTGTTCACCTGTATGTGTGTGTGTGCTAATTGTTCAGTGAGATACATAAAAACCAGTGAGTCCAGTTCAGCACAGTCACACACACACATAGTCGACATTCCTGACAAAGTGTGTGTGTGTGTGTGTGTGTGTGTTAGAGTCGCTGTGATGGTCGAGAGACAATAAGAAAACACAGAGAGAGAGAGAGAGAGACACTTTGTTCTATCACTCATTAACCAACATCTTCACACACACAAACACACTCTCGCTCTCTCTCTTTCAGATTGAAACCCACCTCGATCGTCCTCGCCCTCTCCCACTATCCATCCCCAGACGGCAGAGCAATCCCAGCATGCACCTCTGCCCCGTTGCATGCTTCAACATCGGCCCATTCAGAAAAATAAAACAAAACAAAAACAAAAAACAAAAAACAAATAAAAAGAAGACGAAACTCCGGTCGAGGCAGGTCGCTCGCTCTCTCTCTCTCTCTCTGTGTGATCTCAATGAAACTCACTCGTGTGTGTGTGTGTGTGTGTGTGTGTGTATGGGGGCATGGCCAAGCGAAGGGGGCGTGGCCTATGAAAGGGGGCGTGGTTGTTTCTGTTCAGTAGATGTGATGAGTACAAATAAAGTAAAGAATAAAATAAATGAATAAATAACATATAAAAAAACAAAACAAATGGAGTTTAAATTAAATTAAATAATATAGAATAATAATAAATAAAGAAAAAAAAACAAATAAGGAAATTCAATTAAAAGAAGAAACACAAGAAGTGAAAGTGACGTTTAAATAAATAAGGTTAGAATAAAATTAAAACACGTCAAGTAAAATGAATTGTTTATGAATAAACTATGAAAAAATATAAAATAGAACTAAAAATATAGAAAAGTCATTTAACATTAAAGACACAGAGAAAATAGAGAAAATAAAACAAGAGAAGTGACCTGAAAACAACCGCTTTATTTTTAAACTGAGCTCCTATTGTTTCTGACCCAGCAGGTATCTCATACACACACACACACACACACACACACACACACACACACACACACACACAGTCAGGATGTTAAACTGCAGATTCCTGTTGAGTCTGAAACTCCCTCGGGTCAATGTTTAACCCTGAAACTATCTCACTGCTGGACTGTGTGTGTGTGTGTGTGTGTGTGTGTGTGTGTGTGTGTGTGTGTGTGTGTGTGTGTGTGTGTGTGTGTGTGTCATCTTGCCAAACCAGATTAACGATTAAGACTGGGACAAAGTTGCCTCACTCATCAGAACGAGGTCACGTTCACACTCATGTGTTTTAAATAACAAAAAAACCAACCCCACAAACACTGAAATCTCCTATTTTTATTCACTGACACTAAACGCAGCATCAGTGACTCCAGTGGCTGAACGCTCAACTTTATTTATTAAAACAAAAACAAAATCAGACTAAAATGAAATGAAAATTAAATTTCTATTACCGTATATTATATTATATTGTCTTATGTTATGTTATATTACTACATTACATTATATTATGTTGTATTATGTTATGTTACATTACATTATATTATATTATGTTGTATTATGTTATGTTACATTACATTATATTATATTATATTATGTTACATTACATTATATTATATTATATTATGTTATGTTATATAATGCTATGTTCTGTTATATTATATTATATTATGTTACATTATAACCTATTATACAGGTACTTTACTATGTTTTGTTTGTTCCTTGTGGGAACACTTGTTTGATTTTAATTCACAGATGGAGCTAATTACATTGAGACTTTTTATATGGAGCTTTAAACATCAAAGATCTTCTCTAAAGCTGCAGAGAGAAGATGAAGCTGAAAACGTCCAGAAAAAAAGTGAATTCTCAGACTGTGGGTGAATTATCTGATTCCCACAAACAAACAAAACAAAACAAAACAGGTTTAATTTTTCATGCCGAGCTCATGTCGTGTTGTGCGTGTGTTTACAACATTAAAAACGTGTTTTAAATATTTAGCGGAGGATGTGGGACACGCAGCAGGCAGACGTCACGGCGAGGGACGAGGATGTTTAAAGTTCCCTCTGTTTAAACAGGAAGTGACATGAGGCCAAACAGGAGAAGACGAAACCAGGAGCTAATTATAGTCGAGTGAATACAACACTCACCCTTCCCGGGGAGCGCGGCGTTGGAGGAGGAGGAGGAGGCGTTGGAGGCGTTGGAGGAGGAGGTGGTGGTGGTGGAGGAGCTGCAGGAGGAGGAGGTGGTGGTGCAGGTGGAGGAGGAGGAGGTGCTGGAGGAGGTGGTGGAGGCCGGGAGCAGCGCCTCCATGTCGGCTGCACTGTGGGAGTGAGACAGGCAGAGGGCGCTCATGGGCAGAAGCCCCTCCTGAGGAGAGAGACAGGTAAGAGGAGACAGATCGATCGATTGATTGATTGATTGATTGATTGATTGATTGATTGATTGATTGATTGATTGATTGATTGATTGATTGATTGATTCTGCCCTACAAAGGCAAAGTGCAGTATCTGCATTTTTTCAATATTTTTTTTTGACCAATCAAGAGTGTGGCATGTTCTCTTCAATCTGGTAGAATTTGATATTGGTACTGCTAAAATTTCCAGCGTTATTGGGCTTTTTATTTTGCTGTCCATCCAAAAAAGCACTGTGAAACCAAGGCAACGTGCAGTATCTGCAAGAGTACTGAGTAAAACCAAGGCACAGTGCAGTATCTGCCATAAAACAGTCAAAATTGGTCAGAAAGACAAACTAAAAAATACATTTAATTCCGTCCACCTTTATCTAATCAATTATAGACTTGGTAGTTATTCATAATTTCATGCTTAAACCTGACAATGAAAAACACAAAAAGCTTTTGTTTTTCTCAGTTTGGCATTTTGACAGATACTGCACTCTGCCTTTGTAGGGCAGAGTTGATGTCATCATCCATCACAGGTTTTTGCAAAATAAAAGCGATAGTATTTATTAAAAATACAGTTTCTATTTGCAGGTGTTTCCGTTGAAAGTTGTTTTTGCGAATGAGCCGTAACTCTGGTAAAGTCTCGTCTTGCAATATGGCAAATTGGCCCATTGCCATAATCCCTATAGTTTTAGCTGTAGGTTCATTACCAAACTCATCAAATACACAATCCAACAACTCCACAACGCTCTGGTGGACAAGTTGTGACCTGCACATTCACCACACTATGAGATAATAACACAACGTTACCACACAGAGTTGTTTTAGAGGGAAATTCATGCAAAACCACTGATGCACGTTGCCTTCAGGGACAGTTTTTCATCAAGCAGTCTCTGTATTTCCCTCTAAAACAACATGCACCGACAATTAAAGGTAACAAACCTACTGCTATGACTATAGGGATTATGGCAATGGGCCAGTTTGCCAAAATGTTGTACTATCCCTTTAAAGTCTTTTGCAGGTGTCTGGACAGTGTGCGAGAAACCCTTTTAAAAAATTTTTCTACTGTTTCCTGCAGGTGTTGGTGCGTTTGAGTTCTTGAGTTCTCACCTGTTGGGGCGTTTGATCGGTGGTTCTGACCAGACACCACCCGGGTCTGTCGGCCGAGCGCTCCACCAGCTCCACGGTCTGACCGCAGCGCACGCTCAGCTCTCCTGGGCCGCCGGAGGAGAAGTCCAGCAGCACCACCACTAACTCGCAGCCGCCAGACAGCTGCAAGAGAGACACACAGGTGAGACTGGTCATTCACCTCCAACCTCCCATTGTAACCATAGTAACATAGTAAACCCTACAGTGTTTTTATATCAGACGTCTGGGAGGCAGCATCAGTCGTAGCACCAAAGATCCTCTATTAATATCAAGACGTTTCACTACGAGCTGCACCAATGATATGAAATGGTTCACTTCCTGATGTGAGACCCGTGAGATGTTTATATTTTCTTATGACAACATTAAAGGTCCAGTGTGTAAATCTGGGCGTTAAACCGAGACATCCAGCGTTCAGATTCTATATCTAAACCATTTTACGATATGTCCTCCTTCTTCTTCCTCTTTCTTCTTAAACTCTTGAAACGTGCTCTCTGACTGGCTGGATTTTCCGTTCAAACATGGCGGCGCAAGATGGCGACGTTCTCTAAAGCAAGACCCTTGTTATATGAAGATATTAAAGAAGTATTATAAGGCTAAGAAAACAAAACAGATTTAATTTTATAGTGATTATACACTTATCCCTCCTGTTGTCCTCCTGGGTCAAGGAAGAAAGAAAGGAAGGACGAAAGGAAAAAGGCAAGGAAGGAAGGAAGGACAAAGGGAAAGATGGGAGGAAAGAAGGAAGGGGAAAAGGAAGGAAAGATAGAAGGAGGGAGGGAACAGATTGGGTCAACTGGGTCAAAAAGGAAGAAAGAAGTAAGGACGAAGGGAAGGAAGGATGGAAGGGAGGGGAAAAGGATTGTGGAAAGAAGGAAGGAGAAAAGGAAGGAAAGAAAGATGGAGGGAGGGAACAGATAAGGAAGGAAGAAGAAGAAGAAGGAAGGAGGAGGAATGGATTGTGGAAAGAAGGAAGGGAAAGATGGAGGGAGGGAATATATTCTTTCAAGGAAGGAAGAAGGGAAAGAAGGAAGGGAAAAGGGAAGGAAAGAAAGATGGAGGGATGGGGAACAGAACAGGTCAATTGGATCAAAAGAGGAAGGAAGAAGAAGTAAGGACGAAGGGAAGGAAGGAAGGAAAGAAGGAAGGGAAAAAGGATTGTGGAAAGAAGGAAGGGGAAAGGGAAGGAAAGAAGGAAGGATGGAGGAAGGGAACAGATTGGGTCAATTTGACCCAGAAGGACAACAGGAGGGTTAAACTAATATATTAATGGGTAGTATATTCAGATTTGAACAATAAACCTTGACAAATTTTACATACTGGACCTTTAATATTACGAAATTACGAAATCTGTCTGAAATTTGTCCATTTTTGTGTCAAAATGTTCAAAAAGATAAAAAAAGAGTTCAATATTTTACACAATCTGAGCTCACGGTCACGAGACAGGAAACTGACTCGTAATGGAGCGTCTTGGTTTCTAAACCGTCTAAACCGAGCGTCAGTAACAAGGCAACATCCCATAATAGTTTTCCATGTGGGCGTGTCCTTCAGTCCTATGACATCATCACTGCTGCTGATGAGTGGGCGTGTCCTTTACATCACATGTTGTGAAAGAAAACGCCGCTGAAAAGGATTCTGTAGCATGAAGTGATGAGGGGTCGCTAGGATACGCCCGTTCCTGTTACCATGGAGATAAGGGACCCACAGGGACTGATGAGGTCGTTAGATAAAAAGAAAACCCGACGTGACAAACGGCCGTGATGTAAAAACACTGAAGCTCACATACATCACGGTGATGTATGTGAGCTTAAACCGACCAATCAGAACGCAGGGGCCACGCTGAGCTCTGATTGGTCGAAACAAGGAGGAGAAAACAAGTCTGTGTGTGTGTGTGTGTGTGTGTAAGTGTGGGTGTGTGTATTGACTTATAGTGAACCGGAGCACATGGGCTGCAGCTGAGGACGCACACACACACACACACACACACACACACACACACAACACACACAGTCTATAGGGAATAAAGGGGTGTTCCCCGTTTAAATCGAACACAGCTGTGATCCGTCGCACACACACAACACACATCCAGGATTGTGTGTGTGTGTGTGTGTGTGTGTGTGTGTGTGTGTGTGTGTGTGTGTGTGTGTGTGTGTGTGTGTGTGGTGGAAAGCACCTTCGCACATTTACACAACTATAACTCACAACTGTGTCTGATTATTATTGAACATGAAGTTAAAACAACAAAACTTCAATATGAGCAGAAGCCTCAAGTATTAATACTTCTAATACTCATAGTATAATACTCATAAGAATCATAGTAAATATACTAATACTTATAATACTCACAGTATATATACTAATACTTCTAATACTCATAGTATATCTACTAATACTTATAAAACTCATAGTATATATACTAATACTTATAAAACCCATAGTATAATACTTCTAATACTCATATATGTACTAATACTTCTAATACTTATAGTATATATACTAATACTTATAAAACCCATAGTATAATACTTCTAATACTCATAGTATATGTACTAATACTTCTAATACTCATAGTATATATACTAATACTTATAAAACTCATAGTATATATACTAATACTTATAAAACTCATAGTATATACTAATGCTTATAATACTCATAATATATATACAAACTTATAATACTCATAGTATATATACTAATACTTATAATACTCATAGTATATACTGTATACTAATATGTATAACACTCATAGTATACTAATGCTTATAATACTCATAGTATATATACTAACTTATAATACTCATAGTATGTATACTAATACTTATATTACTCATAATATATATACTAATAGTTAAAATACTCATAGTATATATACTAATACTTATAATACTTCAAATACTCATAGTATTGTCTTCTTTAATACTAGAGCTGTTGTATCTGAGTAGTAGTATAAATATACATCAGCAGCTGATGATGATGATGATGATGATGATGATGATGATGATGATGATGATGATGATGATGATGATGAGTTACAGCAGCATCAAGTTCAAATCAGAACAAATGTAAAAACAACAGTGACGATGTGGTTTTAAAAAAAAACGGTGTCATGAAACTATGTCATCTCAGTCGGCCATTTTTCTTAATTTCATCTTAATTTACCCAGAATTCTTTGCACCAGAGTTTAGATAGAAGAAGCTAGACTGAGCCCCGTCCTCCGTGAACTAAACGGCAGGTAAAACAAATCAAACGTACCTCGTGTGGAGAGCAGAGAAGAAGCAAAAGTTTCTAGACAGAGTCTGATGACGAACGGAGGAAACTCCCTCTCACACACACACACACACACACACACACACCCAGCCAGCTGCAGCAGTGATGAGGTCATAAGACTGAACACTGCTCCACACACCCCTCTGAACACACAGCACTTACACTTACTGTGTGTGTGTGTGTGTGTGTGTGTGTGTGTGTGTGTGTGTGTGTGTTACCTTGTCGCTGTCGGCTGTGTTCTGGGAGGTGCGGGAGGCGATGGACACGGTGTCAGGCTGACTGCTGGCGTCGCCCAGACTGTCGGCGTCTTCACTCGTCTCCCTGAAGAGGAAGAAGAGAAACGTTGTTCACACTCCAGACTGCACATATATATAATATATATATGGTACTATATAATAATAATGATTCTTATTATTATAATTATTATTATGATCTTGTGCAGCACTTCTCATTAATTAATTTTCCACTGTGAGACTTCGGCGCCCCCCGGTGGTCGCAGCAAAAACACAATATACATATATTTTTTTTAATATTCAAAAGTTATTTTTATTCACAAACTTGAAGATTCTCAGATCTGTGGCTGTGATGATGAATTATGAACAAGGAGTTTTAATAAGGAGTTTTATTCTGTAGCAGGAGAAACCAGTTCTGAAGAAAATGATTTAATTTGATTATTTTACTTTATTTTATTTAGTTATGATGAGATGCGTTACTGTGGTTACTGGATGTAGATTACAAGAATTTATATTTACATTAAAAAAATGAAAGAATAATTCAATATACTTATGTTATGTATAGTAATAGTATAATATATTAGTATATTAGTATATACAGTAGTATAATATACTTATATATGCTGTAGTACTGCAGAGAGAACTGTAGGATAATTCATAGTATTATAAGTATTATGCATATGCAGAGAGAACAGTCTTGTTTTTAGTTTCTAGTGTGTGTTGTGATGTGTTCAAGGACACGTCGTGCTGCACAAAGGTCACAGGTCAGTTTTACTTAGAACGGCCGACAGGTCACATGACCACCGGCATCTGACACGGCCCTGCTACCTCTCTCTCCGTGTGTGTGTGTGTGTGTGTGTGTGTGTACCTGCGGCTGATGCTGCGCTGGCGGCCCAGTGTGGGGTTGGGGGTCTTGGGGAGGGGGATGGGCTCCCTCAGCGCCCCCCGCAGGTGGCCGCGCCGCTCCTGGATCACCTGTCTGATGCTGCGCACCCACTCCTGCTTCAGCTCCAGAGACGACGCCTAGGAGACAGAGACAGGTGTGACATCATCATCATCATCATCATCATCATCATCATCATCATCATCATCATCATCATCATCATCATCATCATCATCATCATCAGAGATTGTTACTCCGTTCCAAGTAAAAGTATCTCAGTCGACATGTTACTCCAGTAAGAGTAAAAAAGTACTTGCTTTTAAAGGTACTTAAGTATCCAGAAGTACATGCTTTTCAATTTACTTTAAGTAAAAGTAAGAGTAAGAGTACATTTCTTATTTTTCACATCAATGAATTACTATAATTTTTTCTAAATGAATTTAAGGAGCTTTTAACTCTTGTTTCTGAGAATTAAAGGGACAACGAGGAGTTTCTATTTGGTTATAATAAAGTCTCACGTTAATGTGGATGAATCTACGTTACCACTTGTTAATGGGCCCATTTTCGATAAATATATTGTTTTGTCTCTATCGTTATGTTGTTATTTTAATTAATGGTGGAAATGCTGGTCGAGCCGACCAGTGTTTCTTTACTTTCGGTTTCGTGGCGAGTCATGAGAATAACGCCGCCGTATTGCTGTTCATGGTCGGGACTACGACGGTATGTGATCGTCTTTGAACCTCTGACTTTAATTCTTGATGAATGAAAACATGAGTCTGTCTTGCGCCGGTCAAAGAATTCTACGGTGTGCGTGGAGGCTCATAAATGTAGTGTGAAAACACTTCGCTTTTCCAAAACTCCTCGTTGTCCCTTTAACTCTTTGAAAGCAGCTGCACTGATGTGCTGCTTTTAGGGGTTAGGGTTTCCTTCTTTGACAAACACAGCTTGTGTCCAATAGGATTTTAGAAAAAAAAAAAGAGCAGACCTGAAAGTAACCAGTACTTTTCAGCCTTCCTAGAAATTAACTTGAGTAAAAGTAAAAATATTTGTCTTGGAAATGTATTCAAGTAAGAGTAATAAGTACCAAAGAAATCTAATACTCAAGTAAAGTACAAATCCTCTGGATATGTACTAAGGTACAGTCCACCATCAGCAGAGCTCTCACCTTCAGCACCGTCTTGTTGTCGGACGTCGGCGTTCGTCCGACCCACAGCGCGAACTTGCAGGGGTCGCCCTCGATGTGTTCAGTCACACCGAGCTCCGAGGTCTGAGACACACACGCACACACACGCACACAGGTGAGACACACACACACACACACAGGTGAGACACACACACACAGGTGGATCAATTATTGGTACTAGTGATGTCATGATTATAGATTTTCGATGTTACGATCATCACGATTATTATGCGTTAATTAATTTCACAACACGATGAATGTGTAAAATCAAATAAAGTCAAAATAAAATGACATTATTAATTACTTACACAAAATATTTTAAGTATCTATTAATATAGGACCAATTATTTATCATTAATTGTCATTTATGGGGCGGCGTTTAGCTCACTGGGTAGAGCTGCCACCCCATGTTGAGGCTAAGTCCTCGGTGCAGGCGGCCCCGGTTCGAGTCCCGCGTCGGACGGCCCTTTCCTGCATGTCATTGCCCCACTCTCTCCCTCCACATTTCCTGTCTCTCTCTCGACTGCACTATCAATTAATTGTCATTTATACCAAATGTTTAAGGTTATTTTAATCATTTTTTGTTCTTGTTTTTCAATTACAAATGACAGGCTAACATTGAAATTAGAGCTGGGTATCACTACTGAATTGATCTGATTCCGATTCACAAGGTCCAGATTCAATTCAATATTGATTAATTTAGCGATATTTCAGTTTTAACACCAATTTGCTTCGTTGTGAAAGAGATTTTCACAAAACTAATGTTGCAAATTGTGCAAAGAAGGAACTGTCTAACCTGGTGTTTTATTAAAAATATTTATGTTTACATTAAATTGATCAAAAAGCAGTTTACATCAATGCACATTTATTTAACATGACCCACTCCAGAAGTGTAACTATTATTAACTAAGTAACCGTGACATCCCATCATATCCCCAACGTGTACTGATCAGTAATAAGGTGCGTCACCCTGAGCCGGCTCTTGTACAGGTATTTGGTTCGTCCCGACGAGTCTTTGATCTCTTTGCTGAAGATGAGTGACAGCTCGAACAGGAAGAGGTGTCGGTCCCGCCCCTTCCGGATCAGAGACTTCGGCTCCCAGACCAGGAAGGAGTCCTGGAGGAGCAGCTCGCCCTGGACCTCCAGACCCTCATCCAGACCTGAGACCACAGGAAGTACAACCGCAGAGTAAGTACACTGGGTTTTCACCTTTTTACTGCATTTTTCACAATAAAAGCCTCCAAATCTACACAGTGACACCAAACTTTCAGAGTAAAAGCCCTAAAACTGCTAACTGGTGGACTTTTAATGTGAAAAATCATCATCATCATCAAAGACAGTCTTATTTTGAAAGTCTGCACCACGTTACCTTCCAGCATGCTAACGTGCATAGCATCGTTAGCTCTCTTTGGGACGCTGAGCATCACATCCAGGCCTTCTTTGATCTCACCTTTCCCCTCCTCACAGCACGCCAGCAGCTCCTACACACACACACACACACACATTAATTATAACCACTAATATTAGCAGAGCTCCGTTTCTTTGTGTCCGAGTTTGAAACAGCGTGTGCAGGGATCAGATAACGCAACGACAACTTTGATCCTTTAAAAAAAAAAAGTTTGAGGAGGCTTTTACTTTGAAGGGATAAACATCAAACATGCACCTGGTCTGAGGGGGCTTATGGGTAACTTCTCAAACTGACATAAAATCTTTTTTTTTTGTGTGTTTATGATCCAGAGCTGAGACTCACTGCTGCTCTGAAACCCTCCAGGTGTTTGTGTTGTTGTTGTTTTTTCCCCCTCGTGTGTTTTCAAAGTGAAAAAGCCGCGTTAAAACTTTAGCGTTGCGGTTTTTTTTACCTTGAGCAGCAGCTGGTACTTGGTGATCCTCTGGACCGGCTTGATGAGCGCTGAGGAGATGGAGTTGGCCAGACCGTGTCTCCTCTGGACCTCCTGAACACACACACACACACACACACACACAAAACACACGCTGTTTGACCTCGTCTTTAATATAAAACAAAATCTGCATCAAATGTTGTTGAATTAAAGCTCCATCTCCCTCGTTAACTCTGATAAACTCTGCGGATTAGAGACAAATCTGAAAACAAACATCAATGAAAATCAACGCTTTTATTTTGTAGTAATCTCATGTTTCAGATTTCGCAGCTGGTTTGTTGTTTTCATGGATTAATCCTCATTATCTTTATGTATAAAAGCTAATCTGCTTTAATGTTAATTTCTCTTTATGAATATTAATGTGTATTATCTGTGCATGTGTAAACTGATGAGGATGAAGGATAATGTCACAGATCCACGTCCGTCCTCTCGGATGGATTCATCTTTTCTGTTTCTGCGTTCAGCTCCGCCTGAATCAGTTTTTAGGTCACTGGTTCTCCGCTGGTTTTTGGCCCTCGGGGGGGCGGGGGGGGGGGCTGAAAGTCAGTGACCAAACAAACGCCCCCCCCCCCAAAAAAAAAAAACTGTCGTCATGTTCAAAACTCAGATTTAATTCAGACAAACAAAGAGAAACTGGGTCAAAGTGGAAACTGAGGAAGAACAGCTCAGAGCAACAGTGAAATAACGCTGACGTCACTGTGAACGCCGTCACGACTCGGGTTTAATCTGAGTTATGAAACATTAAAACGATGTTTGTTGAGTTACTGATCAAATAAGAATTTACTTGGTGAAAAGAAAGAAAGAAAATCTGCAAAATGTCAAAAACAAATCTGAGATCTGAGAGCTTGGCCCTTCAAAATAAAAGCATGGCTATGGAAAATTTAAAAATGCAATTTATTCCTGTTATTATTGATATTAAATTGCACTGTAAAGCACATAAGATACTAAAATATAAATATATACAGTATATATAGAATAATAAAATATTCAGGTCTGACCTCAAAGAATCCGACGCCGTGTTGTTGGATCAGTAAACTGGAGTCTGGTTTGTTTCTGCAGTACGTCACGTACATGTGGAACTTATCGGCCTGAAACACACAGAGAAAAATACAGTATTCAATCACTACATTAAACTGTTATTCATTTATTTATTTATTTGTTGTTTAACTGATGAAACTTAAATGAATCTGGTTACCCAGGTAACGAAACAGTGTCCGACGTCTTCAGGAAGCTGTTCGTAGTTTTCCAACTCCTTCAGGAAAATACTGCAAAACACAAAGTATCAGCGAACTGTGCAGACACTGACTAAAGGATATGTTGTAGTACATGTACTTACAGGTGATCTCATGTGTATTCTCCAGTACATTTTGTAGTATATCTTATAGTATTTCAGTATATTTTGAAGTATTTACGTGTATTTTGTAGTATATTTTGTAGTATTTCAGTATATTGTGTAGTATATCTTGTAGTATTTCAGTATATTTCAGTATTTTGTAGTATATCTTGTAGTATTTCCGTATATTTTGTAGTATTTCAGTGTATTTCGTAGTATATCTTGCAGTATTTCAGTATATGTTGCAGTATAATTGAGGGTACCTGTTGTGGAACTCGTAGATGTCCTGGATGTTCCCGAACACGATGTCGTCCTTGTTGGTGAGACCTGACGGGACGTCCTCCGAGCCGCTCGTCATCTCCCACAGGTACGTCTGCATGAGTATTTACAGTATTAGTACAACAGGTACTGGTACGATCCGGTCTGACGCAGTAGTAGTACCTGTAGTAGTATGGTGTGTGGACGTTTACCTCGATACACTCCTGCAGGTCTCTGACGTACACTCTCTCTGTTTGCAGCAGCTCGGCCATGATGTACCTGAAGTACACACAAGCACAGGTGAGGAAATACTCAGCAGTAGGACTAGTACTACCAATACTACCAGTACTACAGGGTTTTTACACATTTTAGCCAACAAATTTATGACTACATGACCCCTGAACTGCATGAAATATATGCACCGATAATTAAAGGTGACGAACCTACTGCTATGACTATATCCCTATAGATTATGGCAAAATGTTGAACTATCCCTTTAAGAGTCCATGTTTTCATGTTTCCATGTTTTTCCGGTACTCACTCCTTCTTGCGGGCGGAGCGTCTCTTCTCGTCGCTGACCTGGTGGCTGGGGTCAGACAGGTTGACCTCAGGGTCCGAGTCAGACAGACTGTTAGGGATCAGCTCCAACTCCAGATCCTTGTTGTCCTGGAGGGACACAGTACACACATTACTACTGACTACACACATTACTACTGACTACACACATTACTACAGCTCCAACTCCAGATCCTTGTTGTCCTGGAGGGACAGAGTACACACATTACTACTGACTACACACATTACTACTGACTACACACATTACTACTGACTACACACATTACTACTGACTACACACATTACTACTGACTACACACATTACTACAGAGTACACACATTACTACAGACTACACACATTACTACTGACTACACACATTACTACTGACTACACACATTACTACAGACTACACACATTACTACCACACTCACACTCCTCCTCCTCCTCCTCTCTCCTCCTTCACGCCCCTCCTACTTTCTCCTTCTCTCCTCCTCCTCTCTCCATCTCTCTATCTCTCTCCTCATCCTCTCTCCTTATCTCTCCTCCTTCACGCCCCTCCTCCTTCTCTCTCCTCCTCCTCCTCGCTCCTTCTCTCTCCTTCTCTCCTTCTCTCTCCTCATCCTCCTCTCTCCTCATCCTCCTCTCTCCTCCTTTACGGCCCTCCTCCTCCTTCTCTCCTCCTCTCTCCGTATCCTTCTCGACCCTCCTTCTCTCCTTCTCTCCTCCTCCTCCTCCTTCTCTCCTTCTCCTCATCCTTCTCTCTCCTCCTTCACGCCCCTCCTACTTTCTCCTTCTCTCTTCCTCCTCCTTCTCTCTTCCTCCTCCTCTGTCCTTATCTCTCCTCCTTCTTCTCTCCTCCTCTTTCCTTATCTCTCCTCCTCCTCCTCTCTCCTTATCTCTTCTCCTCCTCCTCCTACCTGTGAGCATCCTCCCAGAGCCGTCTCCAGTAGGTGGCGGTACTGTCCGACCCTGACGGTAAAGTCTCTGTAGCGTTTGTCGACGGTGGAGACGCAGCGGCGCAGCTCGGTGCGGTGGGCGTGGCCTTTAGCCAGCATGCTCTCAGCCAGCTGGATCAGCAGGTGAACCTTCTCCTGCGTGTGCTGACAGACAGGCGGGTATTGATTTATTTAGAGATATTTCAGTTTTAAAGGGATAGTTCAACATTTTTTGGCAAATTGGCCCATTGCCATAACCCCTATAGTCATAATAGCAGTAGGTTCGTTACCTTTAATTGTTGATGCAAGCTATTTTTAGAACGGCGGAGCAGAGCCGTGAGCTGCTTGTCCACCAGAGCGTTGTGGAGTTTTTGGATTGTGTATTTGATGAGTTTGATGAGGGAAACCAAGAAATCCCATGAGCCTCCGTAGTGTAGCTCTGAGCAGCTCACGGCTCTGCTCCGCCGTTGTAACGACAATTAACGGTAACGAACTTACTGCTATGACTATAGGGATTATGGCAATGGGCCAATTTGCCAAAATGTTGAACTATCCCTTTAACACCAATTTGTTTGGTTGTGAAAGAGATTTTCACAAAACTAATGTTGCAAATTGTACAAAGATGGAACTGTCTAGTGTCTAACATTCAGTCGATCTGGATTTTTAAACCGGTGGCGGTGGATTTATCGAGTCGTGTTGTTTTCTCACCTTGGCAGAAACACAGAACTCCCTGTGTTGGTTCAGCAGCTCCTGAGTCTCGGCCATCGTTGCCCCCGGCGACGTGTGCGTGGCCAGGTAGTGGTCGCCCGACTGCTGTAGCCAATCCATCGCCTGCAAAACCAGAGGCACAGCGTTCAGCCATCGACCTCAACTCTGATGTTTAAAGGACGATTCCAGTCAAATCCAACCTAGGGCTCTAGTTTCTAATATTTTAGCTCTAACAGAACGAATGTATAGATTTTCTTTTTAATGTCTCCTGTTCTCCAGCGATGAATGGGAGCAGACGGATCTTAGGCTGTTTACATCCCACAAATTGCTATTTTTTTCCACAGACAGCGTCAGATGGCGTGAAAGTCAAGTTGACAGCTAACTATGTTTACAGGTCGTCTGAAACATAACAAACATAAACATACTGAGCCGTCATAGATAGATAGAACAATAGATAGACCAATAATACGATAGACAGACAGACAGACAGACAGACAGACAGACAGACAGACAGATAGATGATGGTGGGTATGAATGATTTTCACAGACAGAACGACTGCAGAACAGGAGACATTAAGAAGAAAATCTAAATATTCATTCTGTTAGAGCTAAAATATTAGGAAACTAGAGCTCCAGGTTGAATTTGTCTGGAATCGCCCTTTAAAGCTGAGGCGAAGATCGACCAATAGGAGCGTCCGGCGGCGGTGCACCTGCTGGGCGTGGCTCTGGAACATCAGGTACTGCTGACACTGGTCCAGTCGGCGCTTCTTCAGCGTCCAGAAGTGAAGAACTCTGTTTTCCCGCTGCAGCAGCTCGCTGAGGATCCCTGCAACACACGCCACCGCCACAGTCAGTCTGGTGTGTGTGTGTGTGTGTGTGTGTGTGTGTGTGTGTGTTGGTTCGTTCATTCACCTTTGACCTGCTGCTCCGGTACCCTGGAGTGCCCGGTGACCTCGGTAACCCCGGAGACGGTGACGCTGTGGCCGGAGATGTTTGCCATGGTGACGCTGTTGCGGTGGATGTACTTGAGAAAAACCTCTGCGTTCCGCCGGGCCAGCGTGCACGCCTGAAAGATAGATAGATAGATACTGTAGAAAGATAGATAGATAGATAGATAGATAGATAGATAGATAGATAGATAGATAGATAGATAGATAGATAGATAGATAGATAGATAGATACCTTCAGGAAGGCCTCCTTCTGCTCCATGTGTTTGTTGATGAGTGGCAGCAGCTGCTCCGGCTGCCGGTCTCCTCCTCCACACCAGTCCTCCTCCCGCCGGTATTCCTGCTCCAGACTCTCCAGGACGCCGCACACCTGGACACGGGACGGTGAGAAGGTCACTAAACTAAAACTGCTTCATCTCACGAAAACAACTGAAAAACTGAATAAAAATAAAAACTAATGAACATTTTAAACCTCTCCCAACCTGCTGAGACGTCCTGTAGAAGGCGGCGGAGGCGTTGACCAGTTTGAGTCGGTCCTCAATCCGCAGCATCAGCGTCTGCCAGTGCAGCGCCACCGTCTGGGCACAAGACCTCACTGCATCCGGGTCGTAGTGACCTGACCTGAGGGGAGAGGAGAGGAGAGGAGAGGAGAGGAGAGGTCACGGTGTTGTTACATCACACAGACAGACGGAGGAGGAGGAGGAGGAGGAGGAGGAGGAGGAGGAGGAGGAGGAGGAGGAACCGACCTGACGAGCAGCTCTGCTCTCTGCTGCAGAGCCAGCGCCACCTGGTGGGTTCTCTGCAGGGAGTCGGCGTGGAGCAGAGCCTGGAGACCGACACAGACAGGTGTGGGTTTAACAAAACAAAAGAAAACCAAACAATTCATTGGTTTAAAGGGATAGTTCAACATTTTAGCAAATTTGCCCATTGCCATAATCCCTATAGTCTTAGCAGAGCCGTGAGCTGCTCAGAGCTACGCTACGGAGGCTCATGGGATTTCTTGGTTTCCCTCATCAAACTCATCAAATACACAATCCAACAACTCCATAACGCTCTGGTGGACAAGTTGTGACCTGCACATTCACCACGCTATGAGATAATAACACAACGTTACCAGACAACCAGAGTTGTTTTAGAGGGAAATACAGAGACTGCTTGATGAAAAACTGTCCCTGAAGGCAACGTGCATCAGTGGTTTTGCATGTATTTCCCTCTAAAACAACTCTGTCTGGTAACGTTGTGTTATTATCTCATAGCGTGGTGAATGTGCAGGTCACAACTTGTCCACCAGAGCGTTATGGAGTTGTTGGATTGTGTATTTGATGAGTTTGATGAGGGAAACCAAGAAATCCCATGAGCTTCCGTAGCTAAAAATAGCTTGCACTGACAATTAAAGGTAACGAACCTACTGCTGTGACTATAGGGATTATGGCAATGGGCCAATTTGACAAAATGGTGAACTATCCCTTTAAAGATTTTTTTCTCTGTGCAGCATGTGTGAATTTCTTCTCCTGTGTGTGTGTTGTTGTTGTGTGTGTGTGTGTGTGCAGTAACCTCGATGGCCTGCTGGAGGCGCTCGTGTTCCCTCTGCAGCTGCTCGGCTTCAGACAAACAGCTGGAGTTCAACATGCAGGACGACAACATGACCTCGCCCTCGGAGATCCAGCCCAGCACCTGAGACACAGACAGGTAGAGATCATCACCTGCTCCCTCTGTGTGTGTGTGTGTGTGTGTGTGTGTGTGTGTGTGTGTGTGTGTGTGTTACCTGTTTGACCTGGCTCTGCAGGTGTCTCAGCTGCAGGTTCTGCTCCAGGTGTGTGTGTGTGTGATCTGCAATCTGCTGCAGCTCCTTCTGTTTGTCCTGCAGGAGGCGCTGCAGCTCCTCCACCTGAGCGGACAGACCTCCATCGGCCTCCGACAGCTCGATACCTGATACGCACACACACACACACACACACACACACCAAACACACACACACACAGACAGACACACACACACACACACCTTCAAAATGAGTAACTTCGGTCTCCGCTCCTTCACATGTGTATGTGTGTATTTTCATGTGTGTGTGTGTGTGTGTGTGTGTGTTTCTCCATGGCAAATTCAATACGTTGGTTTCCATGGGGACCAGCTGTGTGCTTCAGAGAGCAGTTTCCATGGCAACCCTATCCCCCTTTCCCCCTCCCCCATTATCCTCTCTGCCCCCCCTCTCTCCCTTTCCCCTTAATATCATCAGTGCATTACTGAACTGGTCAGACTGACGCTGCACTGGAGACACTGTAGACTACTGTCTCTTCTCTTCTATCCTATCTTATTCTATTTTATTCTATTCTATTATATTGTGTTAGATTCTACTCTGTTCTATTGTCATTAGAGGTCAATGTGAAATAATCCTCGTGCTCTTCCAGTGTATGAGCTGCTCTACTTTCCGCCTATTTGACCTTTTGCCTGTTTATGGTTGGTTGATGCTGTCTGGAAACAATCCTAAAACCCCCCAACTCCCCCACCTCCTCCCTCCCCCCTCCCCCCCAAAGCCCAAAAATGAGATCTAAATGAAATCCGATCAAACTGGAAACAAGCACCCCTTAAGGGCCCTTAAATTAACCCTTAATATACCTTTAAAGGCCACACTGGGTCACCTTTATAGATTCCTGAAGCATTGTGGGAAATTCCCTCTAGAAACTAGAAACTACTACCGTAAGGAGTCTACACCCAATGGAGAACCTTTAAATTATCCCTGGAACCTCCTCAAGGACCACTCTGAAACCCATAAATGAAGACCAAAAATAACCCAAGAACCTCTGAATCCCATAAAGGAAGACCAAAAATAACCCAAGAACCTCTGAATCCCATAAAGGAAGACCAAAAATAACCCAAGAACCTCTAAAACCCATAAAGAAAGACCAAAAACAACCCAAGAACCTTGGAAACCCATAAAGGAAGACCAAAAACAACCTAAGAATCTCCAAAAGCCATAAAGGAAGACCAACAACAACCTAAGAACCTCTGAAACCCATAGAGGAAGACCAAAAACAACCCAAGAACCTCTGAAACCCATAAAGAAAGACAAAAAATAACCCAAGAACCTCCAAAACCCATAAAGGAAGACCAAAAACAACCTCTTGAACACCTCATATGAAGACCAAGAATCCATTCAAACCAACAGTTTGCCTCTGACCTGATGCTTGGACCTCGTTGATGTACTGCTGAAGGTCGTGACCTTGCTGTATGACCTCGTAGATCATGTTGTTCATCGCCAGCCTTCGCTCCATGTGCCTGCAGATCAACCAACCAATCAATCAATCAATCATGAGCTGTTCTCATAGCTGAGTGAGGATGACGTCATCAGACCGGCCTTGTTACCTGTGGATGCGTTGCTGCGCCAGCGTTAGCGCCTCCGGGCTAGCCTCCACTAGCCGCGACTGGCCCAGCGCTAGCTTGTCCTGGGCTAGCTTGTCCTGGTTTACGTCGGCCAGCCGCGGCGATGCCAACTTCTCCGTGGAGAAGTCCTGGGACTGTTTCTGGAGGTCCTGCTTCCAGGCGTCCATCTCCCCGGTTACCTACAAGACACAAGAGTTTAACCTTCGACCCAACAAGAGGAGGAAGTGATGTCATTAAAGGAGACATATTATGCTGCTGAACCGCTGCAAAGCTGCACAACATGAGCTGTAGGCGTCCTGCTGTGATCCACCAACCAGATGTCACACGGTTTCCAGTTTCTCTGAATGCTCGGTTTTACGAGATCTTTGCAAGATTGGTGCGAAACCTGACGTCAGGTTTTACCGTCCAATTAAGACGAACGCCCAAACTGCAAGAGATCTGCCCAAAACACGCCCACGACACCCGCCTATATGGAAAATTGCAACTGTTTTCCTTCCCCAAAGAAGATAAAAACTGTGTGTCAGACTCAGCGTCCAATATGTACGGACGCATGTTTGTAAAGCCGACCAGTTTGCATTTAACAACACAAGATAAACAAGCAAATGGAGTCATTGAGCCAGCCAATCAGAGGAAAGGAGCAGCCAAAACTAAGCGTTTCAGGAAGTGGCTGCTTAGCGGTTGAAATCTGTTTTGTTTTTTTGACATCCGTATGGGTTTTTGGAGCTGAAAATCATGCAGATCTTCTCTGTAGGAGTTCAACACTCACACAATGGTAAAAAAAAAAAGCAGTGAAATATGCGTAATGAGGCGTTACCTCCAACGTGCACTGCTGCAGGATGCGGAGCTGCAGGTAAACGTCCAGTTTGATCTTCCTCTGGTGGAAAAGTTCCTCCAGCTGAACGTGCGACTCTTCCAGCTGCTGCAGCACTGTCTCCACGTGGGCCACCGAGCTGCCCTGCGGCCTGAAACAAACGCACCCGCTTGTTATAACCACAATAATAAAAAAAAAGGTTCCTCAACAGGTTAGAACCATAAATCAAACACAAACCACCCACACGAGCTGCACAAAGCTAAAAACAAAAGCACCCACGATTATGACAAACTCCACCACATGGGCCTCTGAGCTGCCATGAGCAGTGAAACAAACGCACCCACATAGTCTTTACAAAGCTAGAAACAGATGCACCTACACACACACGCACAACTATTACAAAAATCAACTCCACTCGGGCCTCTGAGTTACCCTGTGGAGTGAAACACCTACACAACAAACGCACCCACACAGGTTATACAAATCAAAAAAACTAGCACACCCACCCATGCAGGCGTTGGTGGAGAGAAAAAAAAGTTAGAAATTAGAAAAAACAGGAATTCACACAAATAAGTAAAGTCGATCATTCACACATTGTACACACAAACTAAAAAAACAAACGCCCCCAGAATAGAACGAGCACCCACTCAAAGCTTTACTGTGCCGGACCTAAAAATAGAAAACAAACACACCCTTAAAAGAAACACAAGAGTGAAATCAAACAGACCCGTTCAACATAAACATGAAAACAAACATACACCAAACAGAAAACAAACACGCCCACACGCCCGTCTGAAAAATAAATGCATTCAAGTTAGAAAACAAACGCACCTACACATTCCACATAAACTAGAAAGCAAAGGTACAAGGTCTCACATCACAAACTACAGTAATACCCACCCACACAGCTGGGACGCACAAACTAGAAAACAAACGCCCACCCAAAACACGCAGATCTGGAAAAGAAATGCACCCTAACTAGAAAACAAACGCACCCACATACAGTATTCTACATTATCTAGAAAACAAACGCTCTCCAACCCAGAGCGCACACGGCTGCCCTGACACCGAAAACAAACGCACCCACACTCGGTGTACCTGAGTTGCAGGATGAGGTCTTCTCCTTCCCGGATGACACTCATCGCAGCTTCCTGTGGGTCAGGGTTAGAGTTAGGAGTTAGTGTGGGGGTTAGAGGCGCTGGGGGAGGGGGTGTTAGGATGTTATGATGGGGTCAGCTCAGACGGGCGGGGTCAGCAGCAGGTTACCTGTGTGTTGGCCTGTTGCTGCTGCTGCTGACTGATGAGCGTCTGCAGAGCCTCCACCGTGTCGGGGCAAACACAGAGGTCGGAGGAGAGCTGCTTCTGGAGGCCCTCCATCCACACCGAGAGCTGGGGGGAGGAGGGGGGAGGGAGGGAGGAGAGGGGAGGAGAGGAGAGGGGAGGAGAGGGGGAGGACAAGAGGGGGAGGAGAAGGAGGAGAGGAGAAGAGGGAGGAGGGAGGGAGAAACGGGAGGAGATGGAGGATGAGGGAGAAAGGAGGAGAAGGGAGGAAAGGGGGAGGAAAGGAGAAGGGGAGGGAGGAGAGGGAAAAAAGGGAGGAGGAAATAGAAGGAGAGGGGGAGAAGGAGGAGAGAGGGGGAGGAGAGGGAGGAGTAGGGAGGAGGGAGGAGTAGAAGGGAGGAGAGGAGGAGGAGAGAGGCAGAGAGGGAGAAGGAGGACAGGGGGAAGAGAAGAAGGGAGGAGAGGGGGAGGAGCAGGGAGGAGAAGGGAGGAAAAGGAGGCGGAAGGAGGAGTAGAAGGGAGGAGAGGAGAAAGGAGGAGAGGGGGAGGAAGGGAGGAGGAGAAGGAGGAGTGAAGAGGAGACAAAGAGAATATGAACTATTTGTCTTGTCACATCTGGTCATAAATTACCACAACACACATTATACTGCAGTATTAACCCTGTGTGTGTGTGTGTGTGTGTGTGTGTGTGTGTGTGTGTGTGTGTTACCTCCTTGGTGTGTGTGTAGAAAGACACAGCGAGATCCAGCAGCAGCTTCCTCTGCTCCACCCGCTGGATGAACGCCTGCACGTTAGCAACACGTTAGCAACACAACACGAGACCAGTTTGTATCCACATCTCTGATAACGTATCATTAATCTATAAAACAAATCAATTAGCTGATAAATTGATTGATTGATTGATTGATTGATTGTTTTTCTCTCACCTGCATCCGTAGCTCCAGGTCTCGCGCTGCCTGGTAGATCTCCTCCTCCTCACACTCTCCAGACTGAGCCAGCTGGTCGGCCGCTTCCAGAAGCTTCTCCGCGTTAGTGTACGTGTTCTGACACACACACACACACACACACACACACACACATAGAGGTACGTTAGAAGTAATTTGGTTTGATTAATCGACAATAATCCAATTATTAAATGAATCGTCGACTATTTTGAGTAGTTTTTTAAGAAAAAAAGTCCAAATTCTCTGATTTCAGCTTCTTAAATGTGAATATTTCTGGTTTCTTTGTTCCTTTATGACAATAAACTGAGTCTCTCTTTGGTTTGTGGACAAAACAAGACATTTGAGGACGTTGTCTGGTGGTTTGGGAAACACTGATTGATGTTTTTCAACATTTTGTAACATCTTATTGACCAAACAACTAATCGATTAATCGTTTAAATAATGGACAGATTAATCGATAATGAAAATAATCGTTAGTTACAGCCCTAAAACAATCAGACAAACGGGTTGTTGTGTTTGCAGACAGGTCACTTCCTGCCTCCGTCCTGCAGAGGGCGCTGCTGCTGTTGTTGTTGTTGTTGTTGTTGTTGTTGTTGTTGTGTTACTTCCTGTTACCTGGGCGACCTGCTGGAAGTCGTCGTGGCGTTTCTGCAGCGCTCGCGCCCGGTGCAGCGACTTCCCCACACCGCTGTGTTTGTTGAGGAAAACCTCGCCGTGCTGCTCCACCCAGTCCAACACCTGAGACACAGACAGACGGGTGGAGACAGGTGAGGTCAAACTGGACTCTAACTGGATCTGGATCTGGATCTGGATCTGGATCTGGATCTGGATCTGGTTTGTCGTACCTGTCTAACGTCCTGTTGAAACACGCACAGCTGCAGGCGTTGGTGGAGGCGGAGCTTACGGTGCTGCCACGCCCCCTCCACCTCATGTTGACCCTGTAAACAAACAGACAGAGGTGTCATCAGTCTGTCTGTCTGCTGGTAGGTGACAGTGAGACAGGTTGCCGTTGCCGTTGCCATGGTGACACACACCTGCATGATCTGGTGCAGAACTCCCATGATGCCGTGTGTGGCGACGGTGAAGTCCGGTTTGGTTGCCGATTCGTCGGGTTCCGTTGCCGGGCAACGCTGGAGGACCTCCAATAAGGCTTTACCACTCTCACTGACCTGGAGACAGACAGAGACAGACAGACAGACAGATGTTTATAAAGACAGACAGACAGACAGACAGACAGACAGACAGACAGACAGACAGACAGACAGACAGACAGACAGACAGACAGACAGACAGACAGACAGACAGACAGACAGACAGGTACCTGTGTGTAGTTTGCTGAGATCTCCTCGTTCAGTTCCTGGTGTTTCTTCACTGCCGCCTCCAGCTCTGCTGTCGCCGACGGCAACGACCCCTCGGAGCACACCTGGACCGAGCCCTCCACCTGGAGCAGGAACTGAGATGACAGACAGACAGGTAGAGACACAGACAGACAGACAGGTAGAGACACAGACAGACAGACAGACAGACAGGTAGAGACACAGACAGACAGGTAGAGACACAGACAGGTAGAGACACAGACAGACAGACAGGTAGAGACACAGACAGACAGGTAGAGACACAGACAGGTAGAGACACAGACAGACAGACAGGTAGAGACACAGACAGGTAGAGACACAGACAGACAGACAGGTAGAGACACAGACAGACAGGTAGAGACACAGACAGGTAGAGACACAGACAGACAGACAGGTAGAGACACAGACAGACAGGTAGAGACACAGACAGACAGACAGACAGACAGACAGACAGACAGACAGACAGACAGACAGACAGAGACACAGACAGACAGGTAGAGACACAGACAGACAGGTAGAGACACAGACAGGTAGAGACACAGACAGACAGGTAGAGACACAGACAGACAGACAGACAGACAGACAGAGACACAGACAGACAGGTAGAGACACAGACAGACAGGTAGAGATACAGACACAGACAGACAGAGACACAGACACAGACAGACAGACAGACAGACAGACAGACAGACAGACAGACAGACAGGCAGACAGACAGGCAGAGAGACAGACAGACAGACAGACAGACAGAGAGACAGGTAGAGAGTGTTTAGTCACCTGACAGCTCTGACATCATCAGACAGACAGACTGGTCCGGTGCGTCACTCACCTGTTCTGCCCCCTGGTGGAAGCCGGTTGCCATGGCGAGCGTGTTGCTGCGCTCCTCCAGCGCCGTCGTCAGGGACTTCCAGTCTTCCTGCAGCCGTGACGACACCATGGCGATGCGCTCCGCCCCGTAGTGACCGGCCTCCGCCAGCCTCGCCGCCACGGTGACCACGCTGTCCACGTTCACGCTGCCGTTCTGTTCAGAGAGACATTCAGAGACACGTTAAGAACCTCGTTAAGCGTCTCGCAGACTTGCCGATGGCGGCGGCGGCGGCGGTGACGGACCATGCAGTTGGCGGTGAAGTGCTGGTGTTGAGTCTGGAGGTCGAGGGCGTGCTGGTGGTTCTGGCCGACCTCCACCAGGCTCTGCATGAACAGCTCCTTACTGTGGGCGATCCACTCCGACATCTGACAGAGAGAGAGAGAGAGAACAAAATGCTGTGACTCCGCCTACGTCTACAAGTGTATTTAAAGGGATACGCCTACTTTCTTTTTGTTTCGTGTCTTGCCTCACTCCCGAGTCCATGACCAGCAGATAGACACCATCCTTTCGACTGTGCGTGCAGTAACAAGGGAGATACGGGCAGAGCTGATGCACCGCTAATTAGCTTAGCTCAAACACTGGAAGTGTATGGGTAGTGTTAGCCTGCCTCCACCTAAAGTTGCTAATTAGCTTAGCTCAAACACTGGAAGTGTATGGGTAGTGTTAGCCTGCCTCCACCTAAAGTCATCAGAGAAACTCTTCAGCAACTCTAAACGGAAACTGGCCGATCTTCGTCTCAGAGCTGACACAACTCTCCGGTAAGGCATCTTGAGCGGTCAAATACCGCTAACGGGACGAGATCGGTCAAACGGAGGGTTCAAGCAAAGACGGTTTATTTTGGTTCAAGCTAGCTACATCGAGGGTAGGTTAGCTTCCTATTTCAAAGTAAAAGCACAAATTCTATCGTCATGGTTTTCTGTATGTAAAGGGAAACGGGTGTTTTATTTTGTGAAAGTAACCAGAAGTGCGTTGGTCACAACGGCTAGCTAGAGTAGCGCCGAATTCGTCCGAACAAAATTGTAAACAGCTGGTATTTAGACAAATTAACGACACACTGCTGATCTAAACGGCTACTTTCCCGCCTAAAAATGTTTGAAATGTGGATAAAGTGATATATTTACAGAGTTTAGAGCTAAAATGAAACCAGCTTCTGACTGCTGATTTCAGCTCGGGTAGGAGGCAGGCTAACACTACCCATACACTTCCAGTGTTTGAGCTAAGCTAATTACGGTGATACGGCTCTATCTCCCTTGTTACTGCACGCACAGTCGAAAGGATGGTGTCTATCTGCTGGTCATGGACTCGGGAGTGAGGCAAGACACGAAAAACAATGTTGCCGTATCCTTTTAAAGCCACGCCCCCTCCCTCGCCTCACCTTGGTGGCGTCCTGCTCGAACAGGTGCAGCTGCAGCGCCTGGTCCAGGTGCAGCTTCCTGTCTCCCCAGCTCTGCAGCAGGTGGCCGCGAGCCGCCTGCAGCCGGTCCAGCAGCGACGACACCTTGGGCGCCACGCTCTGGAAGTCTGCTCCTCCCGACAGCCAGCTGCTGTGGCTGCCGCCGCCGCCACCGCCCCCGCCGCCACCACCACCGCCTTCATTAGAGGCGTCGCCATGTGAGGGGCCTAGGCGCATTCGCTGGAGTAAACTCCGCCCCTCTCGTTCGAGGGCGTCGACCGGCGCTGTGGCGATGGTGTTACGGAGGCGCCCGTGTTCCTCCAGGAGTCTGCAGCAGGAAAAAATCAAGTCAAATCAAGCTATCGATCAATACCAAGGTTGTTATAGTTTTAAACTTTTCATTGATTAGTTTTTATTTGTTTTTCAATTTTCTTTTTTATTTCAGTTTAGTTTTAGCAGTTCAACAAGTGATTTAGCAGTTTTTATTTAGTCTTAGTTTTTCAGGTTTTAGGAGAACACCTCTGTCAGACCTCTGAAAAATTGTCATTTTTATTTCAGTTAACTTAAAGGAACAGTTCAATAATTTGGCAAATTGGGCCATTGCCATAATCGCTACAGTCATAGCGGTGCAAGCTATTTTTAGAACGGCGGAGCAGAGCCACGAGCTGCTCAGAGGTGTTATTATATCATAGTGTGGTGAATGTGCAGGTCACAACTTGTCCACCAGAGCGTTTTGGAGTTGTTGGATTGTGTATTTGATGAGTTTGATGAGGGAAACCAAGAAATCCCATGAGCCTCCGTAGCGTAGCTCTGAGCAGCTCACGGCTCTGCTCCGCCGTTCTAAAAACAGCTTGCACCGACAATTAAAGGTAACGAACTGCTATGACTATAGGGATTATAGCAATGGGCCAATTTGCCATCCCTTTAATTATTTTTTCACTGCTAGTTTTAGTTTTAGTTAACCATAATAACCCTGATCAATACCCTATGAAATAATCAATAATCAGGACTGAGCCCCCCTCTGTCTTACTTCCGGGCTTCGTCCACGTCCAGCGGCTCGGGGATGCGGTTCAGCCCGGCCTCCAGCTGCTCCAGCTGGGCCAGCAGCTGCGAGGCGGCTCCGGAGAACTCCTCCAGGCCCAGACGCAGCTCGGTCCACTCCACATGGTCGTACTCCAGCGAGCCGCCCAGGTCCGCGGTCAGCTGGGAGGGGTCGACCAGCCGGGACAGCCCCTCCACCGACACCAGGCTGGTCTGCAGGGAGAGAGAGACGGAGAGTTTTACGACGCTGCAGGTACCATGAACGCAACACTACTGTACAGTGATGGGAATAATGGCTTTATAAAATAACAGCGCTGCTTTTTTCGGTAACAGTAATAAAAAATGTTACTGTTCCCCCGTTACTTGACTCAGAAAATAATAATAGTGTTGTAATACGTTATATACACATTTGTTTCAGTTCATCAATTCAACTGACCTCAAATTTTATTTATATAGCACATTTAAAAACAATCTCAGTTGCCCAAAGTGCTGCACAACATAAATACAGTCCAGTGCCACCAATATGATAATAGTTAGAAACAGCATAAATTACAAACCAACATACAGTAGATTAACAATAAAAACCAGGGCAATAAAAACAATCACTAAAATAGGGTAAAACAAATAAATGCTATAGAATAAAATAAAAAATCGGAAAGTAGTCGTTTATTATAAGGCAGTAGTTACTTTTCTTGGTAATTAATTATTTTCATCATGTACTGTAGTAACTCAGTTAGTTTTTGGGGAAAGTAACTAGTAACTATAATTACTTTTTAAAAGTAACGTATAGGGATGTCACGATTAATTGTTTTCACAATTAAACGCGGTATTAAACACAATTAATTAATCGTACAAAAAAGATTATCAACGCAGCTCACATGAACGAAAAACAAAGTTACAAAACAACCACGTGTGTAACTTTGTTTTCATTTGTTAAACTACAATAATGTCAATTTACCTGGTGTAACATTGAATTGGTAAGAATTTAAATGTTAGCGTGTCATTTGTGATAAAATAAAACATTAAAATAAACGTAAACATATGCTATAAATGACAATTCATGACTTAGATTCAAACATTTCCCCTGGAGGATAAATAATTGGTCATATATTAATAGATACTTCAAATGTTTTTGTTATATATTAGATTTTTACACATTGGAGCGGCCGTACCTCGAAGCTGAGCTTGGCGCTGCCCAGGTTGGTCTTGTGTTTCTGCCAGAACGTGTCGGGTTTGATGAGCAGCGCCGTGTGGATGCTGGAGGAGAAGGACTCCTGCAGCGTCCGCAGCACCGGCTTCACGCTGTCCCACTTGCTGCCGCGCATGTCCACCACCACGGTGAAGCCTCGCGCTCGCACGTCCTCGCTGCGGGACAGACGGGTGGAGACAGACAGACAGAGAGACGGGTGGAGACAGACAGGTGGTGTTATTTTAACGCCACTGGCAGACATCCAAACAGAGACAGAGACGGCTGGACAGGTGAAGAGGGACGTTGTTACCTGGGGATGGTGGACAGGTAGGTGACCAGCCGGCTCAGGTCTTCCTGTTTTATTCGATCATGATTGGTCCTGGCAGGGAAGGTCAGGATTGGTCCGCCTCGTTTGTCCCGCCCCCCTGGAGAAGAACACGGGTTAAAGTTAAACCGGGTCACGTCGGGACCAGACAACCTGCACACGTGTTTGTGTGAGTTTGTGTAATCGTGTCACCTGAGACGAAGGCCACTTTCTCTCTGAGCACCGTCAGGACGTCGACCGCCCGGACGCTCTCTGCTTTACCCGAACCTGAGAGAGAGAGATGAATAGTCATTGTTACTTAGTTTGTAGAGGAAGTTGCTCCTCCTCTTCCCTACGGTGGCCTGGAGGTCTCAACTCACTGCAGCGTCAGAAAACACACACAAAATGTCCAAAAACTCTATAAGAAGTATTTCTGGGGACACAATAAAGCGAGGGACCGGTCTGGGGCCTTTAGTTGTTCTTCTTCTTGACTTTAGAAGTTGTTAGCTTAGCATTAGCCTTTAATGGGCTCTATGCACAGCTCCATTACTTCCTGAATTTAAATTCAAATTTCACTCATTATCTCCTCCCCCTCATGTGGACTAAGGGCTGGGAGAAGTTTCAGAGTCCTCCGTGGCTTCTCTGAGTTACAGCGGGGCTCCGTGCAGCACTGCATGTCCATATGACGGTAGCGAATGGAGCTCACTTTTCTTTGTCCAAAAAGACACAACAAAAAACATCCAAATACCTCCATAGTGCTCGTCTGTAATGTCCCTCTTGTATTGAAGCCCCGACATGAGAAATTGTTTGACACAGGAAGAGCAGTGAACAGAGACACTGGGAGCTTCCACTACAAACAAGCTTAAAACATAGACTTATTTAATTTTTTCCGGAACAATTTCTCATGTTGGGGCTTCGATACAAGAGGGACATTACAGACGAGCACTATGGAGGTATTTAGATGTTTTTTGGTGTGTCTTTTTGGACGAAGAAAAGTGAGCTCCGTTCGCTACCGTCATATGGACATGCAGTGCTGCACGGAGCCCCGCTGTAACTCAGAGAAGGCACGGAGGACTCTGAAACTTCTCCCAGCCCTTAGTCCACATGAGGGGGAGGAGATAATGAGTGAAATTTGAATTTTTGGTGAACTATCCCTTTAAGGCAGCTCCTTTATTTCCTGTCTTACGTTATTGGACAAACTGATTAATCCAGGTGTGTCTGAGTAGTCGCAATGGTCAGACACACCTGGATTAATCAGTTTGTAAGACAGGAAATAAAGGAGCTGCCTTACATTCAGGAAGTAGGGGAGCTGTGCATAGAACCCATTGGGTCCGTCACTTTACTGTGTCCCCCAGAAACACTCATTCATTCATTCAGTCAGTCAGTGGGTCAGGTTGTAGATCTGATCCTGGTGCTGCAGTTCTGCCAAAAACAGAGACTTCCCCACACTGCGTCTGTATCGGTGCCACAAAGAGGATTACAGATTACAGTGATCCGGCTCTTTAGTTCAGCTGTTGGCTCAATAACGCCGTGAAAACACCACCAACGTCCTGTTACTGTAACGCGTGAAACTCAACATTACAACTATCTGCGGTCGGCCAGAGGGGAGTTCATCACACATCTTCTCCTGTCTGTGTTTATTTTCATCCTGCAACCAAAACAATGACTTAAAGGAACAGTTCAACATTTAGTCAGATTCTCCTCTCTCCATAATCCCAGTAGGTTCATCACCTTTAATTATCGGTGCATGTTGTTTTGAGATCAGCGGGGCAGAGACGTGAGCTGCTCAGTGAACACAATGGAGGTGATCAAAGTTAACTCATAAAATACACAATCCAACAACTCCACAACGCTCTGGTGGAGAAGTTGTGACCTGCACATTCACCACGCTATGAGATAATAACACAACGTTACCACACAGAGTTGTTTTAGAGGGAAATGCAGCCGGAACTACATTCCAGACACGGCTGCTGGGTGGAGGGATTTCAAAAGCACAAGAGTGTTTGCTTCATGTGTCGTAATGTTACCTAATTATACATAATTATCTCATAGCGTGGTGAATCAGCAGGTCACAACTTGTCCACCAGAGCATTTTGAAGTTGTTGGATTGTGTATTTGATGAGTTTGATGAGGGAAACCAAGAAATCCCATGTAGCGTAGCTCTGAGCAGCTCACGGCTCTGCTCCGCTGTTCTAAAAACAGCTTGCACCTACTGCTATGACTATAGGGATTATGGTGAGAGGAGAATCTGACTAAATGTTGAACTATCCCTTTATTAAGTGGAGATGTTTTAAAGTTGCAGTTTCTTCTTTGTCGGTTTCACTCAACATCCACCTCCACATCGGTCCATCGTTTTCGGCGAAGCCCCAAAAACCGCAGCCAATCAGCTGAGCCGCTTCACCTTGCTGTACTCAGTGTGTGTGTGTGTCTGTGTGTGTGTGTAATGTTTTAATCGTGCGAATAAAGGCCAACACACACACACACATAACATCAAACTGTCTCCAACTGTCGACTGAAAAACGAGCCAATCAGGCCTCAGAGAGACGAGCTGACAGACGTTTCAATTTAAAAAGCCTGAGTCCTGCAGCTCAGTGTGTGTGTGTGTGTGTGTGTGTGTGTGTTGCAGACTGACATACAGGCCTCCCATGTGCGTCAGATCATCCTGCGCAGCGGGAGGAGGCTAATCCAACACACACACACACACACAACACACACAACACACACACTGAGGGCATTAAACGTCTCACATTAGCAGCTTGGCGAGCGGCGATAACCCTCAGAGAGAAAACCTAAAAACAGGACGGAGATGAAGGAGAAGTGAAGCCCCCCCCTCTCCTCCTCCTCCTCCATCGCTGCACTAATTGTCTGGTTGGAGATCAATCCTCCACACACACACACACACATCTGCACAGAGCCAGGTGAGTCCAGATGTGGAGATGAGGAAACTACTTCCTCCTCTGCAGTCAAAGATCCTCTGCTCTGGGTGTGACAACGGGCCACTATTAACCTTTTACAGTCTATGCTATTAACTCCAGATACAGGCTGACATATTAGAACTTTCTCCATCAATTTTATCTTACACCACTGAAATTGCATAAATATAAACCTGAGATATCCAGCTTGTGTTTTAGATGTAGTCAGTGGTGGACAGCAGAGGTGTATAAAGTACTTGAAAAAAATAACTAAGTAAAAGTAGAAATACCATAACAAAAAACGACTTTAGAAAAGTAAAAGTCACGCATAAGAAAATTACTTGAGTAAAAGTCTTAAAGTAGCTCACATTAAATGTACTTAAGTATCAAAAGTATCTTGTGAAAAAATATACTCAAGTATCAAAAGTACAAGTACAAGTACAAAGTATTTAGCATAAAAAGAAGCAAAACAACCACTTGTTTTACTTGTGTGTTGTTTTATTTCACTTTCAGGTGAATAGATGTGGAATGATAAAACCAAAAAACACGTGAGCAAGTGTCTTGTGACTGCCTGAGAACATAAAGCAAGCGTCTGTCTGTGTACCGTATATGATCATTAGTGGCCCGGGCGTTTAATATGCTCAATCAACTGGAGCCAATGCGTTTATAAGAACCAGGCCGGTATTTGCAACAGGCACCATGCATGCAGTGGTGCGCGGTAAAAACGAAACTTATCAATCGGCGCATGAGAGTGATCGATCCTGTTACGCATAGAGGATCTTTGGAGCCGTCTGCGGCCACAGCTCTCCGCAGCAGCAGCAGCAGCAGCAGCGGGTCGTGGTGACAGAGACTGTGTGAATGCTTCACTATCGCAGATTCAAATACTAGCCTAGTAATCGCCCGGGCATTTAACTGAACAGGCTTTTACTGAATGGGGTCGGACCCCCAACAGCTTTTAGAGCACATGCGCATATTTGCACGCAGGCGATTATTTGGTCATATAGCCTACAGGTAATTATATTTCTATTTTAATTTGTAACGAGTAACGAGGTGGCAAACGTAAATGTAACGGAGTAAAAGTATATTTTTTAACTTTTAAATGTAGTGAAGTAAAAGTAAAAGTCCTGATTAAAAAAAGAACTCCAGTAAAGTACAAATCCTCAAAAAAACTACTTAAGTAGTGTAACGAAGTACATCTACTTCGATACTATACACCTCTGGTGGACAGTAATGGAGTAAATTTACTTGAGTACTGTACTTAAGTACATATCCAGAGGATTTGTACTTTACTTGAGTATTAGATTCCTTTGGTACTTATTACTTTTCGTTGAATACATTTCCAAGACAAATATTTTTACTTTTACTTAATTTGTAGGAAGGCTGAAAAGTACTGGTTACTTTCAGGTCTTTTTCTAAAATGCTATTGGACACAAGCTGTGTTTGTCTGTGAAGGAAACCCTAACCCCTAAAAGCAGCACATCAGTGCAGCTGCTTTCAAAGAGTTCATTCTCACTAACAAGAGTTAAAAGCTCCTTACATTCATTTAGAAACAATTATAGTAATTCATTGATGTGAAAAATAAGAAATTTACTCGTACTCTTACTTTTCCTTAAAGCAGAAGTAAGCAGAATATTTGTGTTAATATACAGTAAGTCTTAAATAGTTGTATCTTCCGACAGCAATCACTTCTATAGAGTGTTTGGTCTGAAACACGGGTCTGTCAGTCACTCTGCTCTGCTGTAAGCTGAGGAGAAAATGTCTTGTATACTTCCTTGTATCCTACAAGCTTTATCCAATGAGGAGAGAGAACGGCATAAAGGGGCAGTGCTCTCTGTGTGTGCAGCCAAGGGATGCGCCTGAATGTGGTGACGTAGGGATGAGGGCGGGGACTGCTAACTCCATCTGCTGACAAGAACGTCTGGATCTCTTACTTCTGCTTTAAAGTAAATTTAAAAGCATGTACTTTTGGATACTTAAGTACCTTTAAAAGCAAGTACTTTTTTACTCTTACTGGAGTAACATGTCGACTGAGCTACTTTTACTTGTAACAGAGTAAATTTTGACCAGTAGTATTTGTAGTCTTACTCAAGTACTGGGGTGGAGTACTCTGTCCATCTCTGGATGTATAGAAGAGAGCTCATTCCTACACTGCACTTGGTTATACACAGAAAAACTGCATCTTCCATTAGATCCTCAAACCTGTTTATTACTGTACTACAAATATTGATGCACTATTAAGAAAAGCTGAAAAGGAGTTTCTCCCATTGGCCTTGTGTGTTGCCAGGAAGTACATCGCCATCACATGGAAGTCTGACTCCCAACTTTCTATAGGAAGATGGGTTTCAGAAAGGAATAGCTGTGTTCCACTTGAAAAAATAATGACATATACACTCAGGAAAGACTATAATACTTTTACAGAGATGTGGCAACCTTATTTGGTGTATATGGACACATTGTCAGCCTCTATGATGGACGGGTTGTAGATTTACAAGCTTTTCGATGCTCTTCGATGACGACAAAGCCTCACTCGGATCAGGAGTCGACTCGTGTTTCAAGTTTCCGAGTTAAACTTTTTAATATTTATCATATGAATAATTAATAATCAATGAGAGAGGAAGGGAAGCAGAAGCAGAAGCAGGAGCAGGAGCAGGTCTGAGCTCCTAAGTGTAAGTGTTGATGGACAGAAGAACAATCGGCTCCTGCTCGTTAGCTGCAGCCTGACGCTCCGGCTCTTTATTTACATATTTAATCAATATCCCAACGTCTCATTTTCATTTTCACAGCCATAAAATCAATTCAGTGTAAATGAAAAAGGTAAAGCTCAAGTGTTTTTATTATAAAGTTTCCTCTCTATCTCCTCCACAGCTTCGAGGAAACAGCGAGCGACACACCTGCTGCAGGCGGAGGGAGGAGGAGTCTGTGACATCATCGTAGCCAGGTGTGTAGCTCCTCTGTGTCTCTGTGTTGTCAAAATGATGAAGCTGTTTGCATGTTAAAGGGATAGTTCAACATGTTGGCAAATTGGTCTTAATCCCTTTTTTAGAACGGCGGAGCAGAGCCGCGAGCTGCTCAGAGCTACGCTACAGAGGCTCATGGGATTTCTTGGTTCAAACTCATCAAATACACAATCCAACAACTCCACAACGCTCTGGTGGACAAGTTGTGACCTGCACATTCACCACGCTATGAGATAATAACACAACGTTACCACACAGAGTTGTTTTAGAGGGAAATACAGAGACTGCTTGATGAAAAACTGTCCTTGAAGGCAACGTGCATCAGCGGTTTTGCATGAATTTCCCTCTAAAACAACTCTGTGTGGTAACGTTGTGTTATTATCTCATAGCGTGGTGAATGTGCAGCTCACAACTTGTCCACCAGAGCGTTGTGGAGTTGTTGGATTGTTTATTTGATGAGTTTGATGAAGGAAACCAAGAAATCCCATGAGCCTCCGTAGCGTAGCTCTGAGCAGCTCACGGCTCTGCTCCGCCGTTCTAAAAATAGCTTGCACCAACAATTAAAGGTAACGAACCTACTGCTATGACTATAGGGATTATGGCAATGGGCCAATTTGCCAAAATGTTGAACTATCCCTTTAAGTTCTGAACCTTATCTGCCCTAAGACTGAGTAGAAACATCTTCATGTTGTGACTGATAGATGATCAATAATAAATATGGAACGAGCTGCTGCTGATCACCGAGTTAAACACCCCGACTCCTGTTTCCTGTGTGACTTAGCAGTTTGACGAACAGGAGGAGACAGAGATAAGTGTATGTGTGTGTGTGTGTGTGTGTGTGTGTGTGTGTGTGTGTGTGTGTGTGTGGTCGACTCGAGTGTAAACACGAAACTGTGTCTGAGTCAGAATCATCAAGAAACTAAACCAGGAGTCTGATTGATCCCTGATTGGCCGTCCGTCAGGCTGACTGATCCTAGACCAGCTGTCAGTCCGTCGAGCTCAGTCCATACAGCAACACACACACACAGCTGGAGAAGGGATTTCCATTGTGATAAAGCTGTCTCACACTAATAACACACACACACACACACACACACACACACACACACACACACTGAGTCAGTGTAAAGCCTAAAATAGCTGCAGATGAAAAGCCTTCAGAGAAACTTGCTGTCAGTCTGTCAGAACTCATCACACTGATTATACAACAAAAATAATGAATTTATTTCAACACCGAGTCTCCAAAATGTCAAACTGATCAATATATCAGCCGATCAGCCACGTTAAAGACCGATCAAATGAGTAAAAACAACAAACAAAATGCTTATAATGAACTTAAGTTCCTCTTACTGCTCCTGTTTTCACAGTAAAATGTACAAAACTGTAAAAAAAACAACAACACTCCCATCATTTTACACATAGCTCCTTCACAATAAAAGCCCTCAGGCTCCTTCACAATAAAAGCCTCTCTCTCTCATTATTTTGGCATTTAAAATTACATCACAAACAGACTTCGTTATTAAGATAAAAGCCCCACAGCCACTCAGCTGTTTCAAAGTAAAAGCCCCGCAGCTACTTCACAGTAAAAATCCACTCGGTTGTTTCAAAGTAAAAGCCCCGCTTTGCTCTCTGTTTATCTTTCTCAATCAATTAATCAATCAATCAATAAATCAATCAATTATTTTGTGTAAAAAATAGTCAGAAAACAGTCAAATAGCCGATAAAACCCTGTAACTTCATGTTCTGTGTGACGATAGATTGATAAAAGCTGCAAATCCTCACATGTACTAGGATAGATTATTGATCGTCAGTATTGGTAGTGATTGATTTTCAGTGGATGGACTTTTACTTTACACCTGGATGAAACATCAGCACAGTTGCTATGGTTACGTGTGACTTAGGACTGTACAGAGGGGTGATGAATGATGAACTGAACTGATGATGGGATGATCTTTAATTGGCACCAATCAGCCAATCAGAGGCCGCGGTGTCTCTGTGATATAAAAATACTATGAGGAGAGAATGAATGGAAGATGAGTCATGTGACCACGTCTGGACATGAACACACACACACACACACACACATATTGGACACACACATGTTTAACATCCAAGTATAGGCCTTCTTCCCACAATGCAATTGGACAGAGGGGATGCTGACACACACACATAGCATGTAGCCTACACACACTCACACTCACACTCACACTCACACACACTCGCTATCTGAGTCAATGGGCGGATGTGGAGGCATCATGGCGACAGCAGCTCCCACTACACACACTCTCCCATTCACACACACACACACACACACACACACACACACACACACACACACACACACACACACACACACACACACACACACACCCTACCTGCCGTCGCCAGGCCGTCCGGGCCCGGTTCTCCTCCTCCATCCACCGGATTCATCCTCCTCCCTCCTCCTCCTCCTCCTCCTCCTCTTCCTCCCTCCTCCTCCTCCTTCTCCTCCTCCTCCTCCTCCTCGCGCTCTCTCCTCCGTTATGTATCGTCGGTTTGCTCCGCTCCTCGCGCCTCCTCCCTGCCTACCCGTGCATCCCTGCGGGTTTACATCAGATCGAGTCGGTGCAGTCGGTGTGTTTCCTTCCCTCCTCCTCCTCCTCCTCCCGGTACCGATCACTGCTGCTGCTGCTGCTGCTGCTGCTGCTGCTGCTGCTGCTGCTGCTGCTGCTGCTGCATCCTGCTCCTCGGCTCAGCCTCGACAGTCCTCCTCCTCCTTCTCCTTCTCCTCCTCCTCCTCCTCCGCTGCTGCTCTTACGTTACCGTGATCCCGCGCGGCATCGCATCACATCACATCACATCACATCGCATCACGTCACCGTTACTGGTACCGTTACAGTTACAGTTCCAGCCCGCAGCAGCAGATGCCGTTACCGTGTCTCCTCCTCCTGCTGCTGCTGCTGCTGCTGCTGCCGGTCCAGGCAGCGGCGGCCGCTCGGTGTGTTTCTGCACGCAGGCGCACCGCGGAGAGAGAGGGGCTGCAGCTGCTGCACCGATAACACACACACACACACACACACACACACACACACACACACACACACACACACACACACACACACACACACACTCACACACACACACCGCCTCTCCCCGTTACTATAACGTTAATGTGGCTGTATACAGTTACTATTACTGCTCTGCTCCCGTTAATATGACGAATTCTGACGTGATCAACTCTGAAAATATAATATAATATTATAGCTATTACTATATTATTTTTAATACATGTACTGTATAATAACATAATATTATGGATAATAATTATAAACCACTGAAAATAAGAAGAACACACTTTCAAATTGTGTAGCCTATGATTTTCCTCCTTTTTTTATAATGTATTCATCATTTAATATAGTGAATATTGATATATATCTTAATTGTATTGATAAATTAGATGGACATGGTGATAATACAGAGATCAGTAACTTTGTGGACTTGAAAGGAGCCTCGGGCATGAGCACAGACAGTAACGTGTGTTATCAGATGAATGAAGCCGCTGCTGTTTGACTCATTCAGCTGAAGCCACAGCGCCGCCCAGAGGCCACATGGGCGCACAGCAGCTTGTTCACCCTGTGCACTACTTTATTTATTTTATAGGCTACATACTGGTAAACACTGAATTATTACACATTATCCTCACGAATAAAAACAAGACTCGGCGATAAAGCTCTGATTATATGGTAATTATTACCATTTACAACTGCAGATATTTATTAGTAGCTAATTTATTTATGACAGACTGAAAAGGAGCAGTAAGTCTTTCCTTGCAGCAGCCATCAGACTCTTTAATACAGTACAATAGTAATTATTATTAAAGAGTTGCACACCTGTAGGCTACTTGTACATTACATTACATTGCACAGTTACTCTATCCTTAATGTTATTGCTAAGTTATTTTATTCAATCGTACATATATATATATATTTTTATTTTATTTTTTATTATTATATTCTATTCGAACTGCTTTAATAATTTCCTGCAAAGTTCTGTGTCGATGAAAATACTGGCTGATTGATTTAATGCTGCCTTTCACTGTGTTTTCTTGTGTCAGTTATTTATATTTATATTGTTGTCTAAATCATTTAAATTTACATTAATATTTTTTTTTAAATGTAATTCGTTGTTTGTTAGATGTAGTAAATAAAAAGGCGCTTTCATTGATTTTATTTTTATTTTTTTGTCTGATTTGGTGCAGAGGGGCGTGCGTCGTCGCAGCGTCATGACGTCACGTTGCCCTAGAAACCCAGAAGCTACTGAAAGCTAAAGCAGCTAACGGCGCTAGCTCCGAGGGAAACTCTTGTGTAGATTCGTCCCCGTAGCGTCTCGAAAACAACGTAGAAACGTGACCGAGCCGACGGACGGTTCGTGTCACCGGTCAACGTCGCTTTTTATCACCGGGTATTATTTACAACTGTCGGTTAAAAAACAAGAAATAAGCTGCAGCTCCGGCTCCGATGCATGCTAACAGCTGTTCAGCTCGAGGAGCAACTGAATGAAAAACTAACAAACACACTGACAGGTGATAGACACACAAACACACACACACACACACACACCTGTAACAGCTCCGTACACCTGCAAACATACTAAAGTCTTCATCCCCCTTGAACTTTTCCACATTTTGTCACGTTACAACCACAAACTTTCATGTATATTATTGTGGTTTTATGTGATAGTTTTGTTCCTGCTGCTGTTTGTCTTTTAAATAAGTTGTAGTGCACTTTCTTTACTCCTTTTATCAGGTTTAGCTCATTATTAATGTATTTTAACTTATTTTATCTATTTAAAAAAAAAAATCTATCTATTGTTGTTCTACAGTTTTGTTGCACTGGTATTTTTATTTATCAATGAGCTTGATTTCTGTCCATGTCTCTGTCCTCTGTGTTGTTTAAGTGTTTTGTTTTGTGTTTTGTCCTTGTATTAGTTGGGTTTACCCTCCTGCTGCGAAACAAATCTACCCCCAAGTACTAATAATGTGCATGTAGGCCAAAAGGTTCAAGTTTAAAAAAACAACAAAACTATAAATAGACAAATCGTTCAGACAAAACAAGGTGTCATAAAATGTAATAATAATTATGCAAGTGTCAATGGAAGACATATTGTATTAGGTGTAAGTGTGTTGTGGGGTGTTATGTCTGACTTGTACGTTTATGAGATAAGAAGACAGAACATTTTGTTTGTTTGGGTTTTAATTTGTAGAAAAAAAAATCTTAAACACCATGAATTTCACAATTGTGCGCTACTTTGTGTTGGTCTGTCACATAAAATCCCAATAAAATGCATTTAAGTTTGTGGTTGTAACGTGACAAAATGTGGATACTTTTACAAGTCTTTGTATCTGAGCACTGTCTGGTCGTAGTGTGTGTTTAACGGTTATTTATGATGGTTGTATAAAGTGTTAGATGAGGATAATGGACTTTTCTTTTTCATATTAAACACTTTATTTACACACTGACCTGAGTGTTGTGTGTGTTTGTCAGGCGGCTGCAGTGAGGATGGAGTTGGTGGAGGAGGAGGAGGCCTTGGTGTCGGAGCTGAAGAAGCAGCTGGAGGACAAGGAGCTGAACCCAGAGCAGAAAATCAAGCTGCTGAACGGCGGCATCAACAGTGAGACGACCTGCCTCGTCACATTATAATGTCTGAAATATCCTCAGGAAAACTGAATAACTGTAAAACACATCCCATTACATCTGCTAACAGTCGGGTTTATATCATATAATGACATTTTTAACATCAGGTAAATGATTATTGTGCATGGTATGGAAGTATTAGCAGTTTAATTAAAGAAAAACTCAAAACTTCTCTTTCTTTTGAGGCGTTTAGTGAGGAAAAATACTGTTACTGCACATGAAGTTTTGATTTGACATTTGAAATGAGAACGTAAACATGTTGAGAATCAATCTAAGTAATAAAAAAATAAAAAATAAACTGCAAAAATAAAGTGCAAAACCAAACTATATACAATATAACACACTCCCCAACACTATTTTTCCTGAAAAAGCACTACAGGGTCTCTCCTGCTCTATGTATTTCACTCTAGCTCTGTCTGTTTTCCCTCCTTTTAAAATGAAATCGCAGGAATTATGGTAATATTTTTATATATAGACAGAAAGCACAACTCCGATTGGACAAACTACTACGGAGTTCCAGTAACAAAACTCTAATGAAGATGTTTTCTCCTCGTTGTGTTGCTGTGTCTCCGTCAGAGGCTCTGAACATGGCGGCCGTGCAGACCCACAGCAGCAGCAGCGTGTTGACCCGGGTCAAGGCTCAGCTGTATCACGCCGGCGTCTTGACTCACTGTGTTCACGCCCTCAAACTGGAGCCGGGCAAACTGAGAGGAAACTGGAGCGCCGTCGCCACGCTGGCCCAGCTCACCAGGTACAACCAGACCAGACCTGGAGAGTTCAGATTTAAAACATTAAAACTCAAATTTCTGACCCGTTAGTTTGTGGATTTCTCACTCATTTCGACAAAATGTAGTATTTTTTACATGCAAAAGACAAGTCACAAAAGTTTGTTTTTCAGCTTTTTCAACTTAGTTTGTATCGATCGTGATGCTCAAACGACCACAAAACCACTTCATGTCAGTGTTGTAAGAGCAATGATTTATAGATGAATGAAAGTTAAATTAAATAGTTTCATAAGCTTTTGAATTTCATAGTTTGTATTTATTTTATATTTAAAATGCTCCTTTAATTTGAGTATTTAAACGACGTCACCGACAGCTTAACTCTGTAGATGAGCATTCTATAATGGCTTATAAGGTCAAGTCTTATAATAGAGTTATAATGCTCTATAATGTATTATGTTTGTTGCATATGAGTGTTTATAATGATAGTTATACACGTTTATAAGCCAATTATAACATAACATTATAACTATATTTATAATGCATTATCGATGTGGGCATTGTCAACGAGTTACTAACAGTTATAACGTATTATAACACCTGACCTTATAAGTCATTATAAAATGCTTTATAGTGTATTATGATTATTGTTATAAAGCATTATGATCATTTATTACTGTTTATAACTATTATACAGTGCTATAACTGCATTATAATGCATTATAAGTGTGGTTTTAATGCGTTACAGCTCCTGCTGCGTGGGGTTGGACCCCGGTGAGCGATCGAAGGCCTTTAATAGGCTGTTCCTGCCGTCAGTCATGGACGGCCTCCTCTCATTGGCCGACCAGCTGATGAGGCGGGCCGAGGTGAGACTCTTGTTGTTACGACGTAATAATAAATAATGTAAAAACTCACACAGCTGACCGTGTGTGTGTGTGTGTGTGTGTGTCAGTGCTCGTCTCTGTTCAGGAAGGTGATGGACGCCGTCGGCTGGCTGCTGCGAGCTCACACTCGGCTCACCACACAGGGTCAGTCAGTCGCCACGCTCCTGATCGATCAGTGTATTGATTAAACAGACAGACGAGTGATGTCATCGACTTCTCATCTATCCTTCCTGTCCGTCTCTCCCTCCAGTCCTCAGCTCCGTCCACTACGAGCGGATCCAGATGTGTGACGACGAGGCCGTGTCTCTGCTGTGTGTCCAGCTGTGGATCCAGACCTGCACAGGAAGCAGGTGAGACCAGGAGACCAGGACGCCAGGACGCCGTGATGTCATGATGTCATGATGTCATGATGTCATGATGTCATGATGTCATGATGTTTACATTCCCCTTTCTCTCTCTCTCTCTCTGCAGGGACTTCCTCTCCGGGTTGAGCGACGACTCCGTCCTGTTGCTCCTTAACGAGACCGTCGGCCAATTAGCAGTCAGCTCTGACTCCGCGGTGGGCGGGGCCTCTGTCAAACTCATCCTCCTCATGGCCAATCGGCTGCAGCCGCGGCTCCAGCCGCTCCTCCTCAGGTTCAGAGGTCAGAGCTTTTTTCCAAATTCCGTTTGAATTTTTTGGGAATTCTGTTTTTTACCTTTTACTCTTGTTTTACTACCAAAAAGAGTTTGTTTTTAATGTTTGTGACTAAAATATACACAAGTTAAATAGAAATTACTTAAATTTCTCCATACCTTAAGAACAAATACTGCATGATGCAACATAACTCTGCTCTATAAGTACTTCAAGTACCAACAACATATTAATGCTTATGTTTGCAGTTGCAAGTAACTTGTTTTTGCTTTTGGACAAGATTACAATCGGCCTCACAAAGACTCACTCTCTCTGTTCCTCTGCAGGTCTGGACAACCTGCTGCACAAAGACTGGAGGGGGCGGGGCTTCGACCAGGACGTGGATCAGCTGATCGCACTCATCCGATCCGGCAGGAGCAGGATGAGCCCCGCTCAGGTGAGTCTTGTTTGTGTTTTTTATTAACTTTAATATGATGACATCATTCAAATGGACGGTACATACTGAACCTGTTTGGATGCAGATATGTTGCGGAACTGTCTGTTGACCTCTGACCCCGCCTCTGTGTGTGTGTGTGTAGGTCAGTGCTGAGCATGTGCGTGCGGCGTGTGTGATCCAGGCTGCCTGGAGGTCGTATCAGACCAGACGCAGAGTGAAGAGTCTGAGCAGAGCGGTGACGGCGCTGCAGAGGAGATACAGGTACCGTTCACCCAAAACCAGCTTCTTCTTGTTCGCTTTGAAAAAAATCTCTGTAAATTCAAGAAATATCAGAAACCATGTTTCCATCCACATGTTTTTATTCACATTAAGCAATATAGAATTATAAATGTCTTATGGAAACAGTAAAATTTGCCCACATATTGATAAAAAGTTAATAGATTTTTTTCTTGATCAATACAAAGTTTTCGCGACAGATGCTGATGGAAACAGCTCTTTGCAGGATAAATGTGAGTTGAAAACAGCACATGACGTCATTACGCACGGCTTTTTATTCAATTTAAAGGTCTGAGATGGAAACGCACCTGAACCGGCATTATCGCTTTTATATTTTTATCGATATTTAGATAATTCAATCAGCAAGTGGATGGAAACATGGTTAGTTGCATCATCGTTTCAGAAAGATCCGTTTTCAGATTTTCCCACCCGTTTCCCTCCCAAAACGCCATTTCCGTCTGGACGAAACACAGAAACAATAAAATACTGATGCGGATTCATTAAATCCGTATCCAGGGCTCGGAGGAGGCGGCAGCAGCGGCAGCAGGAGGCGCAGCAGTGGGAGGAGGAGCTCAAGTACCAGGTGACACGAAGCCTGAGCATCTGGTTTTAACAGGATCTCTTCCAGTACCTGTACGCAGCACATGTAAAGTGTGTGTGTGTGTGTGTGTGTGTGTGTGTGTGTGTGTGTGTGTGTGTGTGTGTGTGTATGTGTGTTTCAGGTGTGTGTGAGGCGTCAGCAGGCGAGGAGGGCCTTCCACCAGAAGCAGAGGAAACTGCTGCAGCTGCTTCCTCCTGGTAACGAACCACATAACGACAACTAATTGATTCCTGCACAAGAAATCTGGGGCCAGATTCACCAATATGTTCTTAAGAAAGATTTAAAAAACGTCTTAAGATCTAAAATTAAGAAGCACAAGAAAGTTTTTTAGTGCAATTCCTCAATATTTTCTTAAGAACAGCCATTTCTTACGAATTTCATATTTTTCCTCTTAAAATACGTCACTTCATTGCATTGCACACGCCAACACACAACATATATATATAGTTTGCATACACAGTTTATAGTAATTTGACATGCTACTGTAAGTAACTAACATGCTAACAGTTAACAGGCTCTTTGTGTAATTAATTACAAATTATATTTACTTAAACTATGACCTACTGGTCTAAATTTGTTGGAAAAGATTATATAAGAGGCTTACCTATTCAGCATAGGAACTTTAAGACAGGTTGTCTTAAAGCCCCAATATGTAACTTATTTGACTTTTTAATAGCAAAAATCAAATATTGCTTTCATAAATACGTATTTCACTGAAGTCGACGTTTGTCTGTCTGACGTCTGCCCGATTTTACGTGAATGCAACATCAAGAATACGTTCCGATCCGAATTCCTACATATTATACCTTTAAAGTTAAGAAAAAAGTAAAGAACAATTTTGAGAACTTTGATTTCAAGAATAACATTTATTCTTAAGTTTTATCTTAAGAAGAAAGTTGGGAAAATACTTGGAGAATATGACTTCTCTTTTTTCTTCTTAAGACTGACGTAAAGAAAAAAAAATGACACTGAAGAAGATTTTTTTTGTTAAGAAGGTTTTGTGAATCTGGTCCCTGATCTGAGGTTTGATCTTGTGTGTGTGTGTGTGTGTGTGTTGTCAGACCAGGTGCAGTCGTACCTGCAGGAGTGTGAGCGCCGAGCGGCCGTGGTGATCCAGAGCCACTGGCGAGGCTTCAGAGAGCGCAGACGCTACGACCGCACGCTGCGACACACGCTGAGAGAAACACACACACGGCAGGACGCCGCCAGGACACTGCAGAGAGCGGTAACACACACACACACACATGCTCTTTGATCTTTTCCGACTCAGAACATTTATTTGAACTTCCTGGTTTCTCGACTCTCCAGGTGCGCCGCTTCCTGCAGCAGCGGCGGGCAGCGGAGGCTCCGCCCCTCGCTCCGTTCTGGATTGGTCAGAAGGGTTTGACGGACGGCAGGAGGGCGGAGCTAAAGGAGCAGGTGGAGGCGTACGTCTCCGTCCATCGGGTGAGAGACGCTCGGTTAACCACGACTGTTTCTGGTCATTTATGCACACGTTGTATCAGATACACAACAACTAAACATGTTAAGTTGATGACAAAGTGCCGAGTCATGACATCACTGTTGTTTGTGGAGATTTTAGTGAAATTTGTGAAATTATTCATTCACAAATAAGGCAATACAGATTAGGAAAGTATGTTTTAATGTTGTTTAAGGTTTTTAATATAACTTTTACAGTGATTCAGAGAGAATTTTAACCGATTTCTAGACATTTTGAAGCTATAAATAGTGAATATGATTGTTTTTTGTCAGTTTATGACCTTATAAACAGTTGTTTTGTTGCATGATGTGTTTATTTTTTGGATTAATTAATATTGCCGAAGGTTTTTATATAACTATACAATGATTCAGAGAGAATTTTAACCGATTTCCAGACATTTTGAAGCTATAAATAGTGAATATGAGTGATTTTATAATACAAATATATATATAGTATATACCTGGAACACTTTGCAAAACTATCTGAAACTTACTCATTTTTATCATTAGGACAATTTAAATCCATAACTGCATCTTGTTTGACCTCCAACTGCTCCTGTTTTTAACTCGACGTCTCTGTTTTCAATTTATCTTCGGCTATGCTTATGTGTGTTTCAAACGTTTTGTGTTTTGTCTCAGCTTGTAAATGAATATTGCTCCTCAATATATTCCCGAGTTTAAATAAAGGTTATAATAATATATATTATAAAAGCATGCTGTATATTATTTATATATATATATATGTATGTATGCTTATATTCATATATATATATATATATATATATATAATTATTATTATACATATTACCATATATACATATTATACTTCTATACATTTTAAGCTATAAATAGTGAATATGAGGGATTCTAAATATAAAGCTATTACATACAGTATATTATTATATATATGCCTATATACGTACATACATATAATAATAATAATATTATAATTACAAAGGGTTAATTATTATTATTATACATATTGTCATATATATATACGTATATACTTATATTGTATATATTAACCCCCTCCAGTCGTCCCGTGTGTCTCCTGAGGAGTGCGAGCGTTTCCATGACGAGGTGCAGCTGCTGCTGCTGGCGGAGCTGCAGGGGGGGGAGGGGCGGCGGCGGGCGGAGCAGCGGGTGGAGGCGCTGCTCGCTCACACACACACTCAGCTGGAGCTGCTCAGAGGTGACCACACACACACACACACACACACACACACACACTTCCTGGTTCTGTTCCTTCCTGTCCGTAACCCTTCCACCTTCCTCCGCCCGCCCACAGATGCTCCACCCCTCTCCGTCGTCACGGCAGCAGACGCCGAGTCCTTCCTGAGCCCCTCGGGCCCCGTCGCCGCTCGCGCCCGCGACGCCCACAATGCATTGCTGCAGGCGGGCCGGCTGCCCTGGTGGAGGACGCTGGGGGAGGCGGCCGACGGCGTTGGCCCCGGCAACCTGCAGCAGCTGGAGGCGGAGTTCGGAGGACTGTTCGTCGGAGGGTCGAAGGAGAAGAGACACGTATGAGGTCACAGACACAGCAGGTCACAGCAGGTCACCTCAGGACACCACGCTGCCGCTGCCGCCAGCACCCTCTAGTGGCTGTTTACAGGAGACAGGAGACTGGACTCACCTGGACACACCTGGAACAACAGCTGGAACAACAGCTGGAACATCTGGACCAGCTGATGTTTGTGTCTCTGTTCATCGTGTGAGAGGCTGAATGATTCAGAAGTCGTCCTCCTGACGTGTCTCCATCAACAGTGTCTCCTCTCCCTCTCTCCCCCCTCTTTCCCCCCTCCCCCCTCCCTCTTCCCCCCCTCTTTCTCTCTTCTTCTTTCTCTCCCCCCTCCCTCTTTCTCTCTTCCTCCCTCTCTCCCTCTTTCTCCCCCCCCCCCTTTTCCCTCTCTCCCCCTCCCTCTTTCTCTCTTCCTCCCTCTCTCCCTCTTCCTCCCTCTCTCCCCCTCCCTCTTTCTCTCTTCCTCCCTCTCTCCCTCTTACTCCCTCTCTCCCCCCTCCCCCCCCCTCTCTTTTTCTCTCCCCCCCTCCCTCTCTCTCTCTTTCCCTCCCTCCCCTCTCCCGCTTTCTCTCTCCCCTCTCTCTCTTCCTCTCTCCCCTCTCTCCCCCCCCCCTTTCTCTCTCCCCCTCCCTCATTCTCTCTTCCTCTCTTTCTCTCTCTTCGTCCCCCCCCCCTCTTTCTCTCTCTCTCCCTCACCCCCTCTTCTTTCTCTCTCTTTCTCTCCCCATCCCCCCCCCGTAACACCTGCTCCTCGTCCACCATCATCATCATCATCATCTGTCCAGTTTCTCTGTCACCGGTCCAGGTTTGAGTCCCACACCATGGGGGTCATTGCTGCAGTGACCAGCCTCAAACAGCAGAGGGCGCCACCGCCTCCTCACCACAACAGAGTGCATGATGGGAAAAGAGGTTTTTACCCAGGACAGAGGGGGGAGAGAGAGGGAGGGAGGTTTTTGTGCTTTGTGCAGCCTGTCTGGATAATCTTTGTTCTGAAAAAAGGTTTTGACATTTTTTGTTTTGTTATTGTGTTATAGAGTTAATGTGTGTTTTTTTTTTACTCATTAAAGTTTCACACTTGATCAGAGTTTAAATATTGGATCAATAATCTTTCTAACGACGACGTCATGTGATAACGTTCCTGTAAAGTCTGAAAAACGTCCAGATGAAACTGTTTTATTTTTTATTTCTAATAACACGGCTGGTGTCGGAGGTGCAGCTCCATCGCACAAAGCCCCGAGCCCGAGCCGATCGATCGCACTCATTGATTATTGATCAGTGAGCTGCGCGGCCGGCCGAGGGCTGAGCAGATGTTACATAAGCAGCTGTCGGCGTGAGAGAGAGAAAGAGGGAAACAGCTGGAAGAGAGCAGCAGCAGCGGTGGAGACGACGAGAGCGCAGGGTTTGTTTTTATCTGCTGCTCCACCACAGGTAAAATACTCTACACAACACGACACCGATCAGCTCAGAGAGGATGATTATTGATTATAGATCGAGCTCACTGAGCTGCTCTGCCTCATTCAGACTGTAACTCCTGATACTGTTAATATTCACTGTTTAACTTGTTGTAACTTCGGTCTTTTATTATTTAACATCCTGTGGTCAAACAGTGTTTTACAGGGATTTGAAATAATAATAATGTCACAATTATCATATATATATATATACTATATATATAAGTACATGATTATATATAATTATGCAGTGTAAGATGTGTTATGAAAGATAGAATAAGTGAGATAGAAACTGGTTTATTGTTTTCAGTGAAATGAATTCAAAGTTTTCTGCAGAAACAAACTTTGATGTAAAGTTTCATTTTTATTTTATTGTATCTATAACTTCCTGTCTCCTCGGGTCTTTTATTATTTAACATCCTGTGGTCATACGGTGTTTTAGAGGGATTTTAAATAATAAAAATGTAACAATTTGTAGAAAGAATAGTAAAAGTTTGAGTATGTTAAACAAACTCTCACTAGAATTTATTCCTGCCATCGTGTTGTAATGTGATGACAGTTCAGTTTTATAAAAAACATAAATATATAGTGTATTAGTATATAAATATGCAGTGTAAAATGTGTTATGAAAGATAGAACAAGTGAGATAGAAACTGGTTTGTTGTTTTCAGTGAAAGTTTTCTGCAGAAACAAACTTTGATGTAAAGTTTGCAGAAGTTTATTTTTATTTTTATATTTTAGGATGTTTGTCATTAGTTTTGACTTTATTTTATTGTATGTATAACTTCCTGTTGCAGCAGAAGGTCAGTTATTGTAACTTCGGTCTTTTATTATTTAAAGCAGAAGTGAGTGATCCGGTCGTTTTCGCTAATGCTGCGTTCCAGGCAGGCTTTTGAAATCGTAAATTACAGCTTCAAGTCACAACTTACGACTTTGTAGCGTTCCAGGCAACCCACTCGTGTTTTTCCGACCTGTTTTACCGGTGAAAGTCACTATAACGGCCACTCGTAACTTCCGACCCGTGAACTCGTACCAGATCGAACTGGTACGACTTCACTGGACGGAAAAACACGAGTCTACGAGTTTCCTTGAACGCACCATAACAGTCCTCGTCCCTACGTCGCCACATTCACGGCGTTCCTTGGCTGCACACACAGCCCTGCATGCCGTTCTCTCTCCTCATTGGATAAAAACTGTAGGATACGATAAATGTTTTCTCCTCGGCTCAGAGCAGAGCAGAGTGACTGACAGACCCGTGTTTCGGTCCAAACACTCTATGTAAGTGATTGCTGTCGGAAGATATAACTATTTAAGACTTATATTAACACAAATATATCACTTACTTCTGCTTTAAAATCCTGTGGTCATACGGTGTTTTAGAGGGATTTTAAATAATCATAATGTGACAATTTGCAGAAGAAAGAATAGTAAAAGTTTGTGATGACAGTTCAGTAACATATACATATAGTGTATAGTATATAAATATGCAGAGTAAAATGTGGTATGAAAGATAGAATAAGTTTGATAGAAACTGGTTTGTTCAAAGTTTTCTGCAGAAACAAACTTTGATGTAAAGTTTCCAGAAGTTTATTAATTATATTTTATTAGTTTTTACTTTATTTTATTGTATGTTGAACTTCCTGTCCGCTCTGCTTCGCAGCACGTGGTCAGACTTTACGGAGGAGGTGGGGATGTGGGGGGGTTAAGATCCAGAAGAATGTGTGGAGGCCTTTCCACTTCACTTCCTTCACCTCCGCTCACTCTCTCCATCCGTGCTCCTTCTTCCTCCTCCTCCTCCTCCTCCTCCTCCTCAGTCATGTCGGGGACGCTGCCCAGGTTTCCCACCATGCCGGCTCTGCTCAGCTCCGTCAACCCCCCCACTTTGCCCCGGGGCATCACCATGCCCAGTCTGCCCAGTCTTCCCAGTCTTCCCAGTTTTCCCAGCATGCCGCGGGGCGTCACCATGCCCAGCTTGCCCAGGGGCATGTCGCTGCCCAGGGCCGTCGTCGCCATGCCGACCGTATCCCAGGCTCCTCGGAGGCTGCTGCAGGACTGCTGCTCTGTGCTGGACCACCAGACGCCCGGAGGTAACGACCATCTAACACACTTATTATTGTTTTGTGTTAACAGTAAGTTCACTGTATTTATATAGATGCACTTGTTGCTGTTTGTTTAACATCTGTATGTTGGTAATGTAAAGAAATATGAATGAATATAACAGACCGGACTCTTTCTAATTATCTAATTTAAATAACTCTAAATTACAGTTTTCTGTTCATACATGATTTCATTAGTTAGTTAAAGCTCTAAAACAGCTGCAAGTTATAAACTAGGCTTCAAAATAAAGTTTCACCAATATCACGGCTCCTACGCAAGTATGGAAAACTCTGGAAAATGGAAACTACTATAAGGAAATATATTTATCTTAATACTTATCTGAAGTTATTTGGGTTAATTATTTTGTATGCCTAGCTACAATCTGCTAGAAATTATTTGGTGACATAATAGCATACGAATTCAGAATAATGAAAATTAAATTAATTGCATAATTTATTTACATGATACACAACTAATTACGCAGATGTCACAAATTATTAGAATTCTTTTTTTACAGAAAAGTCTGGAAAAATACATTTCTTTTCTTTCTTTTTTTTAAAACTCATTCTTTATTTCATTTTAAGGAAAAATAACACAAAAAAGGAAAAGAGCCGTGTCAGAGGGATACATGTCTGTCTGTTTGTTGTGGTATTACAATGTTTTTAACTTCATTCAGAGTCTTTATACGTTGTCCTTTTGTCCCAGTTAGTATTGAATTCAGTTTGCAAAATGACATTTCAACCCTGCAATATGAACTAATCGAAATGTTTCAGCCAATTTAGACTTCATGCTTCGTCCATGTGTAAAATATTAATATCTGCTTTTGTTTGACTAAATAAAACTCCACATAACAAGGTGATAATCAGTGATAATAACGCTCTGACACAACAAACTCTTTGGTCTTTTCTTCCTGTCTCTGTTTCCAGCTCCTGGTTTCTCATCTAAATTTTTTTTTTCCTCTGTTTCTGCTGGAATGATAAATAAATCCAGATTACAGAGCTGAGCTGCTGCACATGGCCTGGATCACACACACACACACACACACACACACACACACACACACGGAGTAAAAACCTTTCCCTGTTAACAGCAGGACTGAACATGAACACACACACGGCTCTGTATTAAATCTGTGTTTTAACGACAACAAACACGACAAACACACAAAAACCTGAAACTGTGACTTTTTTTTATTTTAAATCTGACACTTTGATGAGTCGGTCGGTCGGAGGGAGATGTGAGGTTTTTAACTGACACTGATGATGACGGTGAATGACAGGAGGCGGGCTCAGAGTGTGTGTGTGTGTGTGTGTGTGTGTGTGTGTGTGTGTGTGTGTGGAGGATTAACGGTGTGTGTGAGACAGGAGCCGTGAGCTGAAGGAGTCGTCTTCATGTACGGTGAGAAAAATATTTACACATTTTACTTCTTCTCTGATCTGAGAGCAGCTTAAACGTTGTGTCATTAAAATATATAACATGTAATATATATGAAATATGGATTTATATTATATATAATATTTAATATGTGAGGTCTAATTTATATTATATACTATAATATATCAGTGAGGTCTGCACTGCAAAAACTCAACATCTTACCAAGAATATTTGTCTTATTTCTAGTCAAAAAAATCTCATTCTACTTAAAATAAGACTCATCACATAAAAAGTAGTTTGTTTTTAGACACTTTTTACTTCTTTCAAGCAGATTTTCACTTGAAATAAGTAGAAAAATCTGATAGTGAAGCAAGTTTTTCTTTCTTATTACAAGCACAAAAAAAACCTGCTTTCACTGGCAGATTTTTCTACTTATTTCAAGTGAAAATTTGTTTAAAACTAATGAAAATGATCTAAAAACAAGTTCATTTTTAGGTGATGAGTCTTATTTTTAGTGGAAAGAGATTAGTTTTGACTAGAAATGAGACATTTTGACAAGAAATAAGACAAATATTCTTGGAAAGATTTTGAGTTTTTTATGTGTGATGTATCATCTCAAAACAATATTATATAATGTGATCATAGTATTAAGAATAAAATCTGATACAGATGATTAATGGATTTTTAATGTGGATGTAGATGTTTTTTTTATTTTTAATCTTTGGTTTTAATGGACCACAAAAAGTAAAAACTTTATTGACTTTTTAAGTTGTGTTCATAAATCCAGGAAACATTTTAATCCCCTGCTCCAAAACAACAACGCTTACATCATGATTTAAAGTGATAATACACAACAGTACAAGAAGTATTCATGCAGTAAAAGTACTAATATCTACTCCATTACAATAAAAGTCCTGTTGAATTTAAAGCTCAAAACTCATAAAGATGCTTTTTGTTCATTTATCTCATTATTTTAGTCGATAAAGTTAAAAAATCAACAAGAAATCTATTTGATTTTAATCTATAAAATGAGATTATTTAAATTAATTGTTATTTTTTTCATTTTCATCCGTAACTTTTTAATTTTTAAAGTTAAACACAGGAAGACGAACTCTGCAGCACGTTCACAGCTCGTCATCATCGTGAGTCTTGTTTTGGGGATTGAACCTGTGACCTCACGGCGACATCGACGAGCCCTCTTAAGCTGCGTTAACTAAAATACAGACAACATAAACACATTATGCAACCAAACAACAACAACAACAACAGCAGCAGCAGCAGCAGCAGGATTAACACTAAGATGTAGCATCACTGCTGCTGCATTGTAGTGTGTCTGTGTGTATGTCTGTGTGTGTGTGTGTGTGTGTGTGTGTGCGTGTGCGTGTGTGTCTTCTTTAATCTGCCAGAATCTATTAAACTGAACACACAGAGATGAAATATTAAAGAAAGAACCAGGTCAGATGCTGCAGCGCCCCCCGGTGGCTGGAACGTGTATATTCATGTATTTATATGTGTAATTAAATATAAATTAAGTGTTTGTGTGTCTGTGTGCAGGTCTGTGTGGCTGCTGCTGGGCGCTACGGCCTCGCTACAAGAGGCTGGTCGACAATATTTTCCCAGAAGACCCCGAGGTAAACACACACAGAGACACACTTAAAGGGATAGTTCAACATTTTGGCAAACTGGCCCATTGCCATAATCCCTATAGTTCGTTACCTTTAATTGTCGGTGCAAGCTGTTTTTGGAACAGCGGAGCAGAGCCGTGAGCTGCTCAGAGCTGCGCTACGGAGGCTCATGGGATTTCTTGGTTCCCCTCATCAAACTCATCAAATACACAATCCAACAACTCCACAACGCTCTGGTGGACAAGTTGTGACCTGCACATTCACCACGCTATGAGATAATAACACAACGTTACCAGACAGAGTTGTTTTAGAGGTAAATACAGAGACTGTTGATGAAAAACTGTCCCTGAAGGCAACGTGCATCAGCGGTTTTGCATGAATTTCCCTCTAAAACAACTCTGTCTGGTAACGTTGTGTTATTATCTCATAGCGTGGTGAATGTGCAGGTCACAACTTGTCCACCAGAGCGTTGTGGAGTTGTTGGATTGTGTATTTGATGAGTTTGATGAAGGAAACCAAGAAATCCCATGAGCCTCCGTAGCGTAGCTCTGAGCAGCTCATGGCTCTGCTCCGCCGTTCTAAAAATAGCTTGCACCGACAATTAAAGGTAACGAACCTACTACTATGACTATAGGGATTATGGCAATGGGCCAATTTGCCAAAATGTTGAACTACCCCTTTAAAAAATAAAGAAAAAGATATGTTAATGTCTTCTTTTGTCTTGTTGTGGTTTAATAAGGAGTTGAAATGTGTGTGTGCGTGTGTGCAGGATGGGCTGGTGAAGGCCAACATGGAGAAGTTGACGTTCTTCGCTCTGTCGGCTCCGGAGAAACTGGATCGGATCGCAGCGTACCTGTCAGAGCGGCTGACCAGAGAGCTGAACCGCCACCGCTACGGGTCAGCGCACACACACACACACACACATACACACACACACTGCTGCTGTCAGGTGTTAACAGCCGTTCCCTCTGTGTGTGTGTCAGGTATGTGTGTATCGCCATGGAGGCGCTGGAGCAGCTGCTGCTGGCGTGTCACTGCCAGAGCATCAACCTGCTGGTGGAGAGTTTCCTCAGTACGCTGCGTCTGCTGCTGGAGGCCGACAAGCCGCACCTGCACATCCTGGCCACCAACTCTGTACGTCACATATTTACATTATCAATCCATCTGTTGATTATTTAAAGGATTAATCGATTAGTTGTTTGGTCAATAAAATGTTGAAAAACGTCAATTAGTGTTTCCCCAACCACCAGATGACGTCCTCAAATGTCTTGTTTTGTCCACAAACCAAAGAGAGACTCAATTTATTGTCATAAAGGAACAAAGAAACCAGAAATATTCACATTTAAGAAGCTGAAATCAGAGAATTTTGACTTTTTTTCTTAAAAAACTACTCACACTCATCGATTATCAAAATAGTTGATGGTTAATTTAACAATTGATTATTGTTTAATTAATTGTTGTGACTCTAGTTGTGTTTTTAGGACAGGAACTTCTTTAAATTCAGTCAAACGTGAACTGATTAGACTGTGGAAGTCAGCTTTACATATTCATACATATTCATGTATGAATATATACAGAGTTTAAACTTAACTACTTGGTTAGTGAGCTTTAAAGATCTACTGGCCAGAAATTATAATTAGCCTTTTGGTATATTTTTCAATATGTTATTCCTATAAAACACTCAAGAAATGTATAGGCTGTTAATTAAGTCAATAAATAGGCAAGAAAATTACAATTAATTGCGTCATAATGTCTAGAAATAGCCTAGAAATAACTATTTCATAGTAATGTTGAGAAATATAGCCAAGAAATAACAACTAATAGCGTAGAAATATTGGTCAAAGACTTGGTGGAGAAAAATTCTGGCCTTTCCCAAATCATTCAAAGCATGAAAAGCATATGTAAAATTCTCTTTTATGGAAGAAACATAACATTACTATGAAACTGACCGTGATTTCTATGCTATTTCTTGACCTTACTACGCAATTAATTGTTATTTCTTGACATTATCACATAATTAACGGCCAGTAAATTAAATGGTGACCAACATTTTCAATAAATATCACAGCAGTTTGCATAATTTTGTCTGAAATTTGTCAAATTTGATCTTTGAAAATTATGTCTTCAACCTTTTTCTTGATTTAAATAAGGTGGTGTTATTTTAATGCATATTTATATGTATTTTATGATCTGTCCAGCATTTTAGAATGATCTAGAGACCTGAGGAAAACCCTCAATGACCGTTTAATGTTAGTCTGGCCACTGCCAGTCTTAGGATAGATATTTATATACAACATATATATTAATATACTGTATATATATATATATATACATATAGTATATTAATGCACATACAACATATAAAACATGCACGAAGGTGTGAAGCAGCAGAGCGAGGGTCACATTAGAGCTGGGACAGAGATCATGTGTTTATGTAATCTTTAAGCCTTTATATATTTTTATTTCCCCTTGGAAGAAGTACAGTATATTACATGCACACGCACACACACGCACACACACACACAGACACAGACACACACACTCACACTCAGGGATTATCTGGTTGAGCCACGGCAGGTTTATCTCTGTAGGAAACATTCATTCACGTCCCTCTGTTCTTATTTTACTGTAGATATCGTTTGTTTTGTCCTGTTTTCACGCTGTAACTGTGTGTATCTGTGTGTGTGTGTGTGCGTGCAGTTTGTGAAGTTTGCGAACATCGAGGAGGACACGCCGTCGTACCATCGCAGCTACGACTTCTTCGTGTCTCGCTTCAGTGAGATGTGTCACTCCGAGCACGAGGACGTCGACACCCAGAACAAGTCAGTCAGAGAAGAGTCGATAGATCAGTCAATGTTATTACGATCAATCAATATCTGATCGTTAACTTGTCTGTGTGTGTGTGTGTGTGTGTGTGTGTGTTGAGGATCCGTGTGTCGGGGATCCGTGGTCTGCAGGGCGTGGTCAGGAAGACGGTGGACGACGAGCTGCAGGTGAACATCTGGGAGCCTCGTCACATGGAGCAGATCGTCCCCGCGCTGCTGGTCAACCTGCAGCAGCACACACACACCGACAGGTACACACACACACACACACACACACACACACACACACACACACACACACACACCAACAGGTACACACTACCTGCAGATAACTGAGGACTGGGAATTTTGGAGATTTTATGAGATATTAGTGTTTTAAGACCCTGTGTGTGTGTGTGTGTGTGTGTGTCTGTGTGTGTGTGGTTGTGTGTGGTTGTGTGTGTGTGTGTGTAGTGAGTCTCCAGCAGAGCAGACTGAGGTGTGTTTCCGGGAGCTGTTGGGCCGAGCTGCGTACGGACACATCACCAACGCCATCAGACCTGTGCTCATGTAAGAGACACCAACCCTGTTCCAGCACATAGACAGTACCATGAGGCAATATCTAATTAAATATGTGCTAATTTGCATACATTTCCAGAACAGAAATCTGAGCAATGGATAAAGCTACTTTGTTTTATTGTGTTAGAGTTAGAAGTTTTTACAGAGGAGGATTCTGGATACCTCTTTTTATCACTCTAAATGAGAAAATACTGTCACCAGCCATAAAAAAAATCAAATTTCGCCATGTTCTTATGGATAAAACGTTGTGTTTCCAGTACATAGACCGTACTGTGTGTGTTTTCAGGCACCTGGACAGTCGCGGTCTTTGGGAGGGAAGAAGTTTTGCCGTTCGCTGTTTTCAGATCATCATGTACTCGATACAGGTCAGTGACGACATTTTCAGGCCGTTAATTACGTGATGATGTCAAGAAATAACCAAGAAATTTTCCTTCAGGTGCCCAGATCGTTCTAAAATGCCGGACAAAACCCCCAAAATATATAAAAATGTGTTAAAATAATACATATGATAAGGTGCCACCATTTTAAATCAAGAGAAATGTTGAAGAAAAGATCAAATTTGACTAATTCCAGACAAAATTATGCAAACTGCTGCGATATTTGTTGAAAATTTTGGTAAAACTTTAATATACAGGCCGTTAATTACGTGATAATGTCTAGAAATAGCCTAGAAATAACAGTTAATTGCATCATAATGTCAAGAAATAGTCCAGAAATTACAGTTAATTTCGTAGTAATGTCATATTTTTCCATAAAGACAAAAGATTACACGTGCTTTTCATGCTTTGAATGTTTTGGGAAAGGCCAGACTTTTTTTCTCCACCAAGTCTTTGACCAATTGATTGCTATTTCTACACAATAGTTATGTCTTGTGCAACATTACTATGAAATTAAACATTATTTCTGGGCTATTTCTAGACATTATGACGCAAGTAATTGTTTTTTCTTTGCGATTTCTTGACATTATCACGTAATTAACGGCCTAAATTAAAGGATTACCGTTACTCTCCTCCTCCTCTCAGTCGCAGCACTCCCACCTGGTCATCCAGCAGCTCCTGGGTCACCTGGACGCCAACAGCCGGAGCCGGGCCTCGGTGCGGGCCGGCATCGTGGAGGTTCTGTCTGAGGCGGCCGTCATCGAAGCCTCCGGGTCTGTGGGTGAGTCGACGGCGTCCCTGCTGCTCGTTAAAGGGACATTGTGTAACTTCTCCTGTTATCTATTTAGGAAAACCGATTATTTGGTTCTTCAGTCTGTTCTTCATTAACCAGTAATCCCCCCATCAACAAAGTGAAGTGTTCCTTTCAGCTCTGAATGAGCCGTTCATATCATTCATATCTCCATGGAGCGGGTAAGCTCGGTGCTGCTGCCATGTGGTGTCTCCATGTTTTTACGTTCAGTGGCAGTGTGACGGTAGGAAACCACGGAAACTCAGCGGAGACACCGGAGCTGTCGGCTCAGGTCGAGGTGGCGTCTGTGAAAAGTCACCGTGGTAACGCAGTGAGGAGGAACGGAGCGTTACACTGATGCTGCATTCACCTGCAGTCAGGCAGACGGCCGTCGCTAACAAACCAGATGTCAGTTTAGTCACAGAAGTCCAGAGAAAGCTGGTAAAACAATACCACATCGCCATGACAACATATTGTCATGTGTATTGTTTTGCCTTGGGCTGACGGACCACTAGTTTACATAGAGGCTTGTTTATGCCGTTACGTGCAGCGGCTGTCGTCCGTCTGCCGTCTGCCCAATTTCACCTGAATGCAGCATGAAAAATACGACTGAGTTGGTTGATATATACAACCACAACGCTAGATGGGAGGAATTCCTACACAATGTACCTTTAACTAACCCCCCCCGTCCTCTCCTGCAGGCCCCACGGTGTTGGAGGTGTTCAACACGCTGCTGCGGCAGCTCAGGCAGAGCGTCGACTACGAGCTCACCGGTTACTACGACAATGCGGGGAGGCGCAGGACGACGTCGCTGGAGGAGAAGACGCTGCAGGACGCCGTCATCAAAACCATCGGTGAGTTTCCACTTCCTGCTGTGACATGACACGTTTTTCTGAAGCAACGTCGCCTCACTTCCTCTGCCGTCGTCTTGTCCAGGATCCTTCGCCAACACACTTCCTGTCTACCAGAGGTCAGAGGTCATGCTCTTCATCATGGGGAAGATTCCTGTTCCTGGGATCTACCCCGCCCTGGGGTCGCCCAACGCCGGGTACGACTCCCTACAGACGAGTGAATCCAGCTTTAAAGGAATAGTTTTTTTTTTTTGGTGAACTATTCCTTTAAGGCTGCTACATGTTTATATATTGATAAATCTTTACACTTATAATCAAGAATCATGTGAGAAAACAGTATAAATACATAACTATAAGTTTTAAAATATATGATAAGATAAAATAATAATAAATAGAAAACTGTACTGTAATAACTATATGACACAAATTTAGTTCACCGTCACTTTAAATGTAATGTGTGGGAGATTATTTTTGGATTATTCTGTTATATGTATTTACACTGTAAGTGATATTACGTATGGGTTGGTATATTTGAGTTAAATTTCTGTATGTTGTTATTACTTTGAGTCAGATGTAGAGGATTTATATCCTGTATCAGATGTTTTTTCATTAAATTTCATTAACAGTGAGCTCACCGACTGAACCATTTGAAATTCCTGAATGGTTTGGTGCATGTTTATTGAGCATATATTATTAGTTTAGGTTGTTATTAAGGCAACATAATTAGAAAATACCCCCCTAACCAAAAACAAATAAGAATCCAGGGAATCCTTTTTTCCTTCCCGTTATTAAATTGACGGACCGTTTCCTGTGTCTCAGGTTTGAAGGCAGCAGGATGATCCAGGTGATGCTGCTCAAGTCCCTCCTACAGGTGAGCTCACCTCGTGTCTTATCCTCCATCTTTACAGTGACATGTGTTTTATTATAAAATACTCGCTGTTGTAGCCTGACTTGACTCCGACCCCTCCCTCAGGTGTCGCAGCGCTACGAGAGCACCAACCTGCTGACGGCGCTGCCCTCCTCCTTCCTGGAGCCGCTGCTCTCCTTCACCCTGATGGAGGAGCCCGAGATCCGTCTGCTCGTCCTCTCCATCCTCACCTCGCTCATCGACCGCCGCCACAACGCCGCCAGGCTCAGCACGCCCAGGTCACAACACACATACACACACAATGTGGTTATAGAGTGTATTAAAGCAGGGGTTCTCAACTAGTCTCAGTCTGGGTCCCACATTTTCCCATGGTCATTAAGTCGCGACCCACTTTCATAGAATTCAAACCAAGATTTTTTTTTAAGCCTTTAAAAACTCATTTTGCTCTTTATTGAGCAAAGTGCATTTCAGAGCACATGAATGAAACTGAGGCCTAGTCCACACGAGCCCGGGTATTTTTGAAACCGGAGTTTTGCTTCGCGTCCACACCAGTGGTGTAATAAAAACACTCCGTACACACGCAACCCTGGAATCCGCTACCAAGTGACGCAATGCACGTGTGGAAGGCTGTTTTAACCAATCAAAATACAGTGGAAACCGCTTATGGATCAAAAGGCTTGGGACGGAATCATTTCTATACAAATGCTGTTTAAATAATTCGTTATCAAGAAATCCGCATAGTGTTAATTTTTGGTCATTTTATGGATGTAAACATGCGCAAAAACCATTTCAAAACTACGTGTTATTATAGCTTTATTTCACAGACTCCAAGTCCAACAATTAAATATTAATTAATTTAATAAAAATGTGTAGCCTATTTATTTTATTTTCGGCGATGTCCCTTTGACGTGCACTGCTGCAGCAGCCTGCACATGTTGCTGCGCTGTGTCTTGACTCTTGTGCTGTGTGTTGTTGTGCGCTGTGTTGTTGTGCTGTGTGCGTCACCTGGCTGCTGAGCCACATGACTGTCTGTCGGTGCGGCGCAACTCTTTATCACTGGCTGTTGTGTTGTCTGTCAAAACATGGATGAATGAAACATATCCACTTTATATCGACCGCGGACGTCACGGATACATTTTCGGCTTTTGGCTCGTTCCTCATCTCCACATAGGCTCCTTTTATCACTACATGACAGCAGCGCGACCCCCCCTCCCGTCGTGCCTGTTCATTCATGAAAATCATCCCGAAAAACTCTCAATCAAACAAGGTGGGGAATAAGAAACTGCGGAGCTACTGTAGTAGTTCTGTAATTTTAAAAACAGCTGATCTGTAGCGTCACTTGTTACTGTAAATGATGCTGTGTGGAAAACCAGCTGTGGTCTGTGATTGAGGGTGAGTTTGGAGCTGACAAGAGGATTGCCCTGACGACCGTTTCCTTATATTTTTCTCATCGAAAAACTATACAAATAGCCTAGCATTTAGATGATGTAAAAAAAATAAAAAATAAAAATAAAAAGTGATAAAAATCCACTTTGTCACCTCCATTTTTGCGAGCTCACCTGCAAACCGCTGCAAACAACCTCTGCGGGCTGGCAGTGTTTACATCAGCACGTGTGCAGCTATGACGTAGCTGTGAAACCAACCCCGGCCGAAAACCCCACCCTGGACTCCGGTTTCAAAAAACCACGGTTTCAGGGTTCCAAAAGCACGGTTGCATGTGGACAGGACATACAACCGGGAACATATGTTCACGGTTTCAAAAATACCCGGGCTCGTGTGGACTAGGCATGAGGAGGACCATGACAACTGCATGTACGGAAGTGAATAAAAAAATATCAAACTGCACAAAATGGAGACCAACAAAACGATATATTTGACTTCTAATGCATCTCTGCATTCACAGCATATTCACAAAAGTTAATAAATATCAAATTGCACAAAATAAAGACCCACAAAACAAAACAAGATTCACTGCATTCAGGCCACATTAATAAGAAACTGAGGAGGAGCATTACAACTGCATGTGTTCACGTGACGCATGCCTTTCAATATAAGTTATTTTTCAAAATAAAAGACATGTCCAACATCAGATGTGCATTAAATATAATTTACTTTTTTGACCAGCTGTCCGCGACCCATCCAGAACGGGTCTAGACCCACTTTTGGGTCCAGACCCACCAGTTGAGAACCACTGGCTGACTCCTGTCACTGCAGTGCGAGTGAGACCAGCTGCTTCTCAACTGAGAAAATAAGCTTCTACTAAGCTTAAACTCAAATTTCTGACCAGTTAGTTTGTGGATTTTTCACTCATTTCGACAAACTGTAGTATTTTATTACATGTGTGCAAAAGAGTGAGAGTCACAAGTCACACAAGTTTGTTTTTGACTGAGCTTTTTCACCAAGAACTTAGTTTGTATCGATCGTGGTGAAAAAGCTTCTTCTTCACTTTTTGACCAGTTTGGCTCAAACGACCACAAAACCACTTTTCATTTCAGTGTTGTAAGAGCCATCATTTATGGATGAATGAAAGTTGAATTAAATAGCTTTTGAATTTCATAGTTTGTATTCATCTGCAATTGAATTTTCTTTTAGTAAACTTTTGAAACGGATACATCTCTTTTTTTCATTCTGGTAAGAAGAACACCAACCTGTCCTTCCTCTCGTGTGGCGAAGGGAAGGAAAGAAGGAAGGAAAAGTGTCACTGTCACAGCAACGTAAACTAAATGTTTCAGACGACTTACGACCTCGTGCACGGATGAAATGTTTGGAAAAATGAGTAAAGATGATCAAGATGAACTGTAAATGACTTTATGTGTGTGTGTGTGTGTGTGTGTGTGTGTGTGTGTGTGTGTCTGTGTGCGTGCAGTGTGACGTTTGACGTGTCAGTGCTGGAGCTGAAGGAGGACAGGTGTTCTCGACAGGACAACCTGTTCATGAGGAAGGTGAGGGGAGACGTTTACTCTGCTTTAATGTTCACATGGTTTAATGTTTAATTATTAATGTGTGTGTGTGTGTGTGTGTGTGTGTGCAGCATGCTCAGCGTCTCTACAGACACGTGTACTTGACCTGTAAGGAGGAGAGCAGTGGGCGGAGCCACTACCAGGCGCTCGTCACCCTATTGGCTGTGCTGAGTGTGGAGCTGGCCAATGAGGAGGTGGTGGTCGACCTGATCCGATTGGTCCTGGCTCTGCAGGTGAGCAAAGATGACATCATCAAGACAATAATAATAATAGACTGAATCGCCTTGTTGTTTACAACTACTTCCGGGTAGAAAACCAGCACGTAATTTGAATGTACTCAGTACTTGGAGAGGGAAGACTATGCACATTATGTAATCTAAATGTAATCGAGGATGAACTGCATTTTGTGTTTGATTGTCCATTATATGACGAAGCCAGGCAGTTTTTGTTTCAGAAAATGCAAAATGTGAAACCTGAGTTGTTTCGGGCTGATGATGAGGTGAAGTAGAAGTGGTTCTTCAGAAAAGAAGTCTTTACTATAGCTACTTTCATAAAAAGTGCCTGGACAATAAGAAAAAGTGAATTATTTATGTGAATTGTCTGTGCTCTGATGATTTTGTATATGAAATGTGTCTTGTAAGCCCTTATAGGCTGGGCGCCTTAATTGGTGCATGACACTTCAATCAATTCATTCATTCATTCATTCATGAGAACAGTAGTAACGAATGAGAGTTTAGCTTTATCATGTTTTTCACGCCCTATCACCGTTTAGACAAATCTGAAATGATTGAAGAAACATTACGATTTCTGTGTGTGTGTTTTGTGTTGCTACTGTATGTGTGGTATTTATTCAGTTTGGGAGAATCACGGTGTCTAGAAAGCATCAGTGGCTCAGCTGACAGGGACAGCTAACGGTAGCTAAGCTAACGGCGGTAGCTAAGCTAACATCAGGACGTCAGCTGTTAAAACCCTCTCGTTGTTGTTGGACACGACATGAAACTACTCCAGTTAGCTCAGTCATGTTGGAACTCAGATATCCGCTGGAGAAAATATTTTTTCATGGAGCGTTTAGTGAGCCACTGAGTTATTAAAGTTAAACAGGTAGCTAACGGTTAGCCCTGCTAGTCTATGATAACCATGACTAATTACAAAAATGTGCACACAGAAATAGTAATGTTTGTCCAATCATTGGTTTTATAAACTTTACAAAGTCTAAACGGCGATATAATGACATGAAAAATGAGATAAATATAGCGAAACTCTCGTCCGTCACTATTGTTCTCATGCTGGTTTTCTACCCGGAAGTAGTTGTTGACCCTCTCTGCTCTCTGATTGGCTGCTCAGGAGCTGGCCTTGTCCAGTCATGAGTGTCTGTCCGTGTTTAACCGCTGTGGCGTTCACGCCGTCTGCGCCGCCTTCCTCCACCTGCTGTCCCAGCTGGGCCCGCCGCCGCCGCTGCACCTGCACGTCACACAGGTGAGTGTGTGTGTCTGTGTGTGTGTGAACATGACAAATGAAGGTGTGTGTCTGCAGCACAGCATCACATGTTGTTTTATTTCCTGTGTGTGTGTGTGTTTGTGTGTGTGTGTGCAGGTGATAGAGAGTCGACAGAGAGACGCTCCTCACCTGCTGCCTGAGCTCGTCTTCTCTGAGCCGCCCAGGTAGAGAGACATTCACTCACAGTGGAAACACAGAGAGAGAGAGAGATTTTAGATTTACATTTATTTTGCACAGTTAAAAAAAAACACAATTTGATATTTTACAGCTGGAAGAGGTGAAAACTCAAAAAGCTTATTACAGTAGATGCTTCCACCTATAGTTAACAATGAAATACAATCATAAATAAATAAATGATAAAAGACAAAAGACAAATGATCATAGGGAAATTACACAAAGAGATAAACAAACAAAATATATAAATAACATTAAAAGAAACTTAAAGGACAATTCGGGCAAATTCAACTCGGGGCTGTATTTTCCTAACATTTTAGGTCTAAAAGAAGGAATCTTTCTGGGTCAAATTGTCCTCCATCCTTCCTTCCTTCTTTCCCTTCTCCCATCCTTCTGCTTCCTTTCTTGACCTAATCTGTTCCTTCCCTCCATTTTTCTTTCCTTTCTTTTTCCTTTGTCTGTGGAAAAAAAAATTGCGGCTTTGAGGGATGTAAACAGCCTAAGCAGCGGAACTTCCATCCGCTCCCATTCATCGCTGCCGTGGCGATGCGGGGACAGACACAACTACCGAAAAACAGGAGCAATTAAACTGAAAATCTTCAGATTCCTTCTTTTAGACCTAAAATGTTAGGAACATACAGCCCCAAGTTGAATTTGCCCGGAATTGTCCTTTAAAAACAAAACAAATTAACAAAAAAAATAGCTTAAAGTGTGTGTCGTGTGTGTGTCAGTGTCAGGCTGCCGTTAGGTGAGCTGAAGGTGGATGAAGCTCTTCTCTTCACCCAGTCAAACATCTGCGAGGCTCTGACAGGAAGTAGCTACAGCGCTCACGCCGAACGCTTCAACACGCCGTACATACCTCAGCTCTCAGGTACACACACACACATTTACACACACACACACACACACACACACACATGAAGCTGCTGTTTGCACTCAGACGTCGCTGTGTGTTGTAGATGAGGATCGTCTGTCGAAGAGGAAGAGTATCGGGGACGTGGTCTCTCTGCAAATCGACATGGACCCTCAGTACAGCCCTGACGCTCAGCAGGTATCTGTCTCTTCAGGTTAAAGGGATAGTTCAACATTTTGGCAAATTGGCATAATCCCTATAGTCATAGCAGTAGGTTTGTTACCTTTAATTGTCGGTGCAAGCTGTTTTTAGAACGGCGGAGCAGAGCCGTGAGCTGCTCAGAGCTACGCTACGGAGGCTCATGGGATTTCTTGGTTTCCCTCATCAAACTCATCAAATACACAATCCAACAACTCCACAACGCTCTGGTGGACAAGTTGTGACCTGCACATTCACCACACTATGAGATAATAACACAACGTTACCACACAGAGTTGTTTTAGAGGGAAATACAGAGACTGTTGATGAAAAACTGTCTCTGGTGAATGTGCAGGTCACAACTTGTCCACCAGAGCGTTGTGGAGTTGTTGGATTGTGTATTTGATGAGTTTGATGAGGGAAACCAAGAAATCCCAGCTCACGGCTCTGCTCCACCGTTCTAAAAATAGTTTGCACCGACTCTCTCTCTCTCTCTCTCTCTCTGCTGTAGAAACCTCAGACGGAGCAGATCACCTTTGAGACGCTGAAGAACGCCATCGGTAAGTGTTTGATATTGAACACACACTGGCTGACGTGATGAAATCTGTGTGTGTGTGTGTGTGTGTGTGTAACCGTCCTGTCGTGTCTCTCAGAGGACAGAGGGAGCGTGGAGGAGGAGGAGAGGAGGAGGAGGATGGAGGTGGTGGAGAGGTTCCAGACGGCGCCGTTCGAGGAGATCGCCGCTCACTGTGGAGCGCGGGTGAGAAACTGATCCGCACAGATTAAGACCTGCTCTCATTGGTCAATATGATGTCATTGTGAACTTTATCTCTGTGAAAGACCAAAGTGGAGTTTGCAATGACGTAGGTTTTAAAACTGCACCTGTCACTCATGCGAATAAATAGTTAAATAAAGAGAAAAGAAAGAAAGAGGAAAAAAGACTTCGGGCCAGCTTTCTAGCTAGTTTAATACACTTTACTTAATCACTTTCAGAGTTTCTGAATTATTTTATGTCAGGTGTCTATAGATGAATGCTAACGGGGGTCTGGATTTCCATTTATCTCAATGTAAACTGTCATATCATGTGAATGTTAGCTTATAGGCTACACTGGTGCTCAGTCATGAGCAGTCATACAATGGAGGATTAATGGTGGCTAGTTGTAGAGATAACAGTACGTTTTGACATATTTAATGAAATTTAATGAAATTTAATGAAAATACATCTGATACAGGATATAGATCCTCTATATCGGACTCAAAATAATGACCAAATATACTGTTAAATCCTCATCATAACTTCACTATTTTTTCACAAGAGACACACTGGCGGAGCAAATTAATTTGAATTGTGTCAATAAAACATTGAAAAAATAAATAAGGGTGTAACCATAATACATTTTCATGCATTTCCCACAATTATATGATATTAAAGCAGAAGTAAGTGGTCCGGTCGTTTTGGCTAATGCTGCGTTCCAGGCAGGCTTTTGAAATCGTAAATTACAGCTTCAAGTCACAACTTACGACTTTGTAGCGTTTCAGGCAACCCACTCGTGTTTTTCCGACCTGTTTTACCGGTGAAAGTCACTATAACGGCCACTCGTAACTTCCAACCGGTGAACTCGTACCAGATCGAACTGGTACCACTTCACGGTCGGAAAAATACGAGTTTCCTTGAACGCACCATAACAGTCCTCGTCCCTACGTCGCCACATTCACGGCGTCCCTTGGCTGCACACACAGCCCTGCATGCCGTTCTCTCTCCTCATTGGATAAAAACTGTAGGATACGATAAATGTTTTCTCTTCGGCTCAGAGCAGAGCAGAGTGACTGACAGACCCGTGTTTCAGTCCAAACACTCTATGTAAGTGATTGCTGTCAGAAGATATAACTATTTAAGACTTATATTAACACAAATATATCACTTACTTCTGCTTTACTATATGAAAATTATGCGAAATTTAGAACATAATTTTGACTACATCAACTATATTGACCATTTGAATTCACATTAAAAGGAATAGTCTGCCAATTCTCTGAGATAGCAGCGAATAAATCACAGATTATCTTTCTTATTCTTTAATTAGGAACACAACCGTCATCGCCTCAGAGGCAGAAGCAGATCTGTGATGGAAAATAGGTGTTAACCCTTAAATTAGTACAGACTGGTGATAGTATCGATACTTTATAACGAGTCGCCACGCAGTTTAACCACCATCACACTTTGACCCTCTAAGCAGTGGTCCTGTATATAAATATATGTATATATATGAGTATATAATGCACTGTTTGACCTTTTCTTTCCAAAATGCCAGACTGGTCTTCTGACACTTGATCATCTGCCGTTACTTTCCCTCCACAGACGTCGCTGCTTCAGTCCAAACTGGACCAGGTCTTCGACTTGATCATCCGTCCTCCTCCGTCTCCGTCAGGACACTCGCCGCCGCGCTCCACGCCGCTCTACGAGATGAAGTTTCCTGACCTTTGCGTCTACTAGATGCTAACACACAAGCACTTTCCTTTATGTAATGTGACATGTTTAGGGATGAGGAAACAAGGAGGTAGGGAAGGAAAGACGATGGAGGTAGGGAAGGAAAGACACTTGTACTTAGATAAAGATGAATTATTTTACTTTGGTAATTTTATGTCAAGAAATGTTTAGTCTTTTCTGCTGGTTCCTTAAATGTCTCATTAGATTGATTGATTTATTAATTGATTGTGACCTTTTGTCCCTGTTGTTTTTGCTCTAATAAATTATCAATAAATGGTTCCAATGTGTTTTGTCTATTGACTCTTTGATCTGTGTCGTCTGTTGTTTATTTTCCTGATTTCATTTCATTCATTTCATCATTAATTATCTCTCAGGTTTGTTTTACGTTTCAGAACCGGTTCCACGGTCCAGAGCTCGTCAGTCAGAGAACAACTGATCGGAAAACTGGTGAGAACACTGATAGATAGATAGATAGATAGATAGATAGATAGATAGATAGATAGATAGATAGATAGATAGATAGATAGATAGATAGATAGATAGATAGATAGATAGATAGATAGATAGATAGATAGATAGTAAAGACGTCTCTTCATTGCTTGCAAATATCTCTTTATGTTTTCATATAATTTACAGTTATTTACATCAATAATCAATAAATATCAAAACGTCTCTCTCTCTCTCTCTCTCTCTCTCTCTCTCTGTGTCTCTCTCCCATTCATTCAGGTTCAAACACAAACAACAAAAACCATCAGAGCTTTTTATTGGTCACCATCCTCCTCCGCTAACGAGCTCCCTCGGCCAATCAGAACCCTGCTTCCTGCCTCTCACCTAGGTAAAAAGTTATCTATCTCTCTCTGTCTCCCTCTTTCCTCCCTCCCTCTCTCCCTCACTTCTGCTGCTGTCCGTCTTTGTTGATGACGTTCTTGAACAGCGTGAGCAGCGGCCTCTGGCTGCGCTCGTCCCAGCTCTTCATGAAGCCGCCGTAGCGTTTGCTCTCCGGTGGCCCGCTCCAGCGAAAGTGCTTCATCTTGTACGAACCGTCTTTCTTCTCTCCGCTCAGGAGCTGCTGCTGCTCCTCCTCCGCCTCCTCCTCCGCTGCCTCCGCCGCCTCCATCACCTCCTGCACCTTGTCCTCCAGCAGCTCGCTGGTCAGCTCGCGCCTCCTCATCTCTCCGGGGAACACCTCGGCGGACTCCTCCTCCACGCCGTTGGAGGTGTAGACCTTGACGGGGCGACGCTTGCGGCCGACCGGCTTCCCCCAGCGGAAGTGCTCCATGGAGTAGGAGCGCTTGGCCTGAGGCGAGGAGGAGGAGGAGGAGGATGGGAGGATGAAGGAGGAGGAGGAGGAGGACGGGAGGACGAAGGAAGAGGGGTCCGACAGAGGCGGAGGTTGGAGGTGGGCGGAGCCCGGGACGACGGGGGTCTCGGCGCTGAGGTCAGAGCGGCAGAGCTGGATGCAGTCCTGCAGGAAGGTGAGAAGGAAGTGATGCAACAATACAAGTACACAGAGTTGTAGGGTTATTATAGTTCACTAAAACTCAAACTAACAGTGAAAAAATAATTTAGGAAACTGAAATAAAAATAAAAACTACAATGACCAATGCAAAACTACAGTAGAGTCAGATAACAGCAGCTTAGTTGTAGTTTTCTTGTCGATGTCTAAAGCTGCAGGAAGAAAACGCCACAGCTCAATATGGACGACCTGGAGTACGACCCACAGGGAGATAAGAGTGAATGGAACCTGATGAGGACTGATGGGAACATTATGGGATGGATGCAACTAAAAGAGAACAAGTTAATCTTCAGAGGTCTGACAGCTTTCTGACGGCTTTCTTCTAAAACCTGAACAACTACAACTAAGACTTAAATAGAAACTACAACTAAGACTAAGACTCAATAAAAACTAAAAACTAGTCAATTCCTCTAAAATAAAAACTAAACTAAAACTGATTCATCACTTGTTGAACTCACTAAAACTAAACTTAGATAAAAAATCAAACTGAAAGACTGAATTAAAATAAAAAACTAATAAAAATTGTGTGTGTGTTACCATGATGCTGCTCTCGGAGCTCAGGTCGTGGCAGCTCGGACGCTCCCAGCACCGACCGACGGCTCCTCTGGCCACGCCCACAACCACCACCGCCACCAATAGCCACGCAGGACACATTCTCCTGTTGGACAATCAGAGACGAGGACACAAATGAAACCCAAACATATATATATAATATAATATAATATATATATCCATACAGAAAATCTTGTATAGTATATATTTTTCTTGTAACTTCATGTGGTATAACGGTATGATTATTTCCAGTTTCTATTAATTGATGTATTAAAACAACAACACGCGTACATGTTAATAAATACAATATATTGTTAATATCATGATGGCAGAAAACCGTTCCCCCTTCAGCTTTGTGATTTTTCAGATAATCCAATGTTTTTTTATCAAAAGAATTCAGACGTTTATTGCATAAACCTAATATACCATATATTTAAGATTATATAAAAGATATTCACAAAATTATTCTCTGTAATTATAGCAACAATATATATCTCAAACTTGTGTTTATTCTTAGCTTTTTACAGCCATACTATTAATTAATTTAACGTAATCTTGTCTTTTATTTCATAAATCATCCATTTAGATTCAGTTCTGTTGCTGAGAAAGATTTGGTGAAACTTTGTAAAGTTAAAATTAGACTAATTAGTGTAACTGAGATCATATTTAAGCAGAGTAAAGAATGTCTCACCGCACCGTCCTGTCTCTGTCTCTTCGTCCTTTTTCTTATTGCTGGTGTTTTCTTGTCGTTCGGCCGTCGGATGGAGATTTCTGTCGTTCCTCTCCTCTTCTGTCGCTCTGACCGTTGGGCTGACTTTTATATTCTGTCAGCCAAGGACACACACACGCACACACACAGACACACACACACAGAGACACACACACAGACAAAACGTCATCACCAACATTCATTCATGCTCGTAAACACACACGGCTGCATTGAAAATGGACGATCAATGAAACATACCTCATCCTCCTCCCACACACAAACACACACACACAGTTTCCCTGTAACTCCACAAGCTGAACTTTTATCATATTCAATGTGAGAAGTCAATGTTTTTGCAATATGTTCTTTATCTTTTAACGGCTCATCTGCTTTCTGCTCCGTTTTCAGGACCGACAAACGAACAGCAACCGCTCAAAAACCGGTGAGTTCAACACTTTACAAAGTTATAACACACACAAGCACCAAACTGGCAGGTGACGTTCAACGCCTCCGCTGCTCAGTGTTAAATGTCAGGCGGCGGCGGCAGATCTGGCAGATTAACACGGAGCCGTCATGTCATCACCGGAGGGGAAGACGGGATTCAAACCTGCGGGCGACGGGTTTACTATTACACACGGACGCAGCTGCTGCAGCGTCCTCCCTTTGTCTGGATGCTCAGTGTGACCGATGCTGCTGCTCCACGCGGGTTTATCTTCACTTAACGCACCGCTGGGGGAAAGGTGACAGATACCAAGCATCTCTTTCAGGCTCCTCCATCCTTCCTTCCTTCCTTCCTTCCTTCCTTCCTTCCTTCCACAGTCCTTTTTTCCTTCCTTCCCTTCGTCCTTACTTCTTCTTCCTTCCTGTTTTGATCCAACTGACCTGATCTGTTCCCTATCCCTCCATCTTTCTTTCTTTCCCTTTTCCCTTCCTTCTTCCCCTTCTTCCTTCTTCCTCGAACAAAGCTATTCCCTCCCTCCTCTTTCCTTCCCTTTTCCCTTCCTTTTTTCCACAATCCTTTTTCCCTCACTGCCTTCCTTCCTTCCTTCGTCCTTACTTCTTCTTTCCTTTTTGACCCAATTTGTCCAATCTGTTCCCTCCCTCCTTCTATCTTTCCTTCCTTTTCCCCTTCCTTCTTTCCTCCCATCTTTCCCTTTGTCCTTCCTTCCTTCCTCCCTTGACCAGGAGGACAACAAGGGGGTTAAGGGCTTCTCTTCAAGCCTCTATGTTGCACATGAGCCGAAGCTCTTTACCCTATTGCCACGTCTCTTTCAGGCCCTTTCAGTTTTCTTTGCTTCATCCCCACTGAGGCAGGAAACTCTCCAAACGCTCTACATACATCTACTGAAACCTCTTCGTATGTCACAAGCCTGTTTTGTTTTAGCGTTCTTTGTAGACAAAAAAAAAAAATCCTTGAGTTTGTTTAAATGTGTTTGAAACATGCTGCAACAGAGAAACAACAATTCTATCTCAAGTTTTCTAGTTTTATCTTAGTGTCAGGTCAATGTTCATGTGCATCAGCTTTGGTGTTTAATATATGATAAATGTTAAAAGTCCAGTGTTTGCATCAAGGTTATATAAAATGTTTGTGCAGCAGAACTAAAGCCTCAGTCCTTCCTGTCACTCAGTAATAGTAAAGTAATTCCTCCAAAGGGCTGTTCTTTTTTGTTGTTGTTGTTTTTCTAATGGAACAAATTGAGGAGCATCTGGAGGCAAGCAGGTAAATATAAACCCATTAGACCGCTTTCACAGCCTTGAACCTCTATTCAATCCATTACACACACACACACACTCATATGTTCAGGAAGGGGGGAGGTAATGGCATGATGAGGCAAAAGTCAGACGGGCTGAGCTCAAAGCAAAGACATTTTAACGACACATTATCAAAAGTGGAGGCACTTCATCCACCGGCTGCAGTCATTAATTTCAGCCACTCTGTGTTTTGTCGCAGTTACTCTGACGTCCATCCTTGGGCCTGTGTATTGCTGTTGTTAAAACATGCACATCAGAATGGTTATTAAAAATATTGACTCTGTTGGCACAGATATTGAGACTGATTGAGAAGCAATACAAAGGTTGATGCGGAAAAAATTACATCAAACCTTCTCATCTCATCAAAACTGGATAAGGACAGAAGTGTGTGGCTGGTGGTAAGTAAATGAAAAACACATAGACTGGAAAGCATTTTCTATCTTCTTTATTATGTTATTATTATATTCAAGTTCAAGTTTATATATTATTTAATGTTGTTTGAAGTTTCAGTCAAATAGTGTATGTTGCACTTAATAAAGGTACACTGAAAATTAGTGAAAGCAGAACATATTTCTAAATAGTGCTCTAAGCAAAATGCTGTGTAAATACGCTGCTCGAAACAATTATGGTAACACTTATACTGCACATCGGATTATTCAAGTTGGAAATCTTAACTGATCTACATTCGACAATTTGTGGAGAACAAAGTGACAAAACAACAGTCAATAAAAACCAAGACCACCACCCAAAATGTCTAGGCTGCTTCTGATATCTGACAGTCTGGTCAGAAACATCTTCCATGCACTTCTATCCACCACTTTCCGGAGAACGACGCTGGGTGTCGCCATGACACTCCATTCATTACATTTTAGATTAACGTTAAATAGCTGCTAACCGTTAGCCGTTAGCAGTGTCTTAAATAACTCAATAAACAGCCCATGAAAAAAATATTTTTTCCAGCGGATATCTTTGTTACAACATGACTGAGCTAACTGGAGTAGTTTCATGTTGTGTCCCACAACGGGAGGGTTTTAACAGCTGACGTCCTGCTGTTGGTTTGCTGCTGCTGTTAGCTGTCAGCAGCAGCAAAGCTAACGGCTACGATAACCATGACTAGTTGCAGAGGCGTGCACACAGAAGTGGTGGTGTTTGTTCAATAATTCATTTTATAGACTTAACAAACATCAGATTAGTCAGGGCGGTTTTGGCAGCCCGGAGCCCCCACATGTGGTGCCTACACCGGTGGCTAACGCTACCAGTTAGCCGCTAATGCTACCAGTTTTAGCCGCTCGCTAGAATGCTACTACGGGGTTGAAAACCGACTTCCGTTGTGGTGTGACGCAATGGATCATGGGAAAATAAAGTGGTGGATAGCCTGTCCCTGCAGGACACGGAGAGTTGTCTGTGCCAACACATGCAAAACCAGTCTCCTTTTGGTGGCTTGTCTTGGTTTTGCCTCCCCATTTCATCTGTTGTCACTTTAATTTGCACAAAAGCAGATTTAACCCTTTGTCAAGTCCTGTCCTCCACGGTTACTGTTGCTAGGTTGGACAAACAATGGTCACGGAAGGGTTAACTTCCATTGGAAACTATTGAAAATTAGGCAGATTTAAATTGCTTGTTAGGAAATTTTGAATTAACTTATACATGAGAAAAATGGTGTCGTGATAGAAGACAGACGTGGCTAAAGAGCGATTGAACGGGCATTAACTGACTTTTCTGAAAAGTGGGGAAAAATCATTGTTTTGGTCACTCACTAGCTAGTACCCAACAGTGCTAGCTAACACTAGCTACAAGCTAACGCTAGATCTCCGCCGATCTCCCGTTTCTCCTCATAAAACTTCACAAAGTTCAAAAGACATTAGCAACGGTAATGTTACGTTTGCTAGATAACTTTGAAGGTTAAAGTAATATGTAAGTATGTTTATTGATGTCTTGGGTTTGGGGAATGGGATAAAAATGACTCCGGGAATACGTTCATGAGTCGCTATTGCTACCCCAGGCAAACATTTTAACCATATTGAAAAATTATAAAGTAGTTTTTGCCGAAAAAATTGCTGTCTACCTATCTCGTTTCATAGGTTTCTTACTTTTGCTTCCTAAATGAACGGATTGACGGAAGATTAAAAGACTTAGTTTGGTAGCCTACTGACACGACTAACCACTTGCGCTCGATTTTGGCCCTAGCAGTCCGATTAGGTTCATTATGTCTTCAGTTAGACAATCAGTGTTTTGTTGTTTTAGACAGATATGAAGGATTGTAAATGGTTCAACCATCTGCTGTAGTCTTCCTCAGATGCAGAGCATCAGCTGATAAAGACACGTCACAGAAACATCAGGTGACCCTTCTGAGGGAGGCTACAGCAGATAGTTGAAACATGTCAAGGTTATTACAATCCTTCATATGTCTGTTTAAAAAAGAACAAAACACAGATTGTTTGTCCCTAGCACTTGGTTTTGCGCATTCTCGTGTAAGGATAAGGGTGTCCCAATACTTTCAAGAGCAAGGGGAAGTGCTTTTCAACCCTTAAAACCCCCCCTTAAATCGGAGGGAGGCCAGGTGCAGACCACGAACGTATAGTGGAAGATGAAAAGCGGCAAAGGTGTCTTCTGTTTTCTGCATATCTACGTTGGTTCATCAAACAAAGAAAGATCGTCAAAGCCCACACGCCAGGTAACACAACCGCTGGAGCTGGCATTTTCAAAACACTACAAGTTGTCACTCCCACTTTGTCATTATGTGTGATGTTGGTGAATATGTCAGCTACACCAAGAGCTCTATTTCTAACTGTGCATTCACACCAAAAACTTCCAAAGTGTCAAAACAACGGAAGTCAATTCATTTTCAATGAGAACCCGGCGACACTGAGCGACCAAAGCGTCACCTGGCGTCGCCGCGCTTCCCAAGCGTCCAAAACGTCACCAAACGGGAAGTTAAGCCACTGTTAACTTTATGGTAATTAGCTATGACGCGGTTCAGCGGCAAATGGCGGCAACCTGACGGAATAGAGGGGTCCTTCGGCTGCCTTTTTTTTCTTTTTTTGTATTTCGGCTCCCCAATGACCAGTACGATCGAACTTTGACGTCAATCAGTGACGAGCAGCCAAAGCGGCTGAAAATATTTGCCATTTTGGGAGCTGTCTTGTCTGAAGCCCACCCTCGAGCGTTTTTGACGCTTTGGAAGATTTTAGTGTGAACGCACGTAACACTTCTCACTTCTCACTTCTCAATTCATCGTCAAGGGTATCTCCCTTTGGAGGCCACTCAAGACCAATTGCTAGTGCTAGCGGAGAAGAAATGGGACTGGGCCTGAGTGTTGCCTTAATTTTGGTGAGCAGGGCTTACTTGAAACACAAAGGACACAAAGTGAGGACTACACCGAACACAGAGACACTGAAGAGTGAATCCAGCGCCACGACCTGAACCTAAACCCAGTATACAGAGGTTCAGAGAAGGTGGTGTTGAAGGTGTGGATGTGGATCAGTGAGTCAGAGGAGACTCTGTAGAAAGACAGAGAGCCAGCAGGACAGTCCACATACTGCTACTTTGTTAGAGACGGAGGAAGAGCAGAATGTTACTGTTTTATTGTGACTGACAGTGAAACCATCATCACAACATTTCAGACACCAGGACTGATCGTTCCCTCCAAACCTGCAAGTCTCACTTTTTCCTTTCCTTTGGATTCCTCTGTAACTCACTGACACATCAACAGCTCCTTTCCATTCAACCTCCCAGTAACAGCGACCAGTCAGACCAGTTGAACACAACACCTGAGGCCAGTGTTTAAATCTGTCAGAATGATCAGGATATGACTGATCCTCCTCCACATGTGTCACCTTCCTGTTGTCGTTGGAGAGTTTGATCTTTGTGTTCACTGTGTTCATGTCGATTGTGAGTTGACAGGAATCTGATGGAGAAACAAGAGACAGCTGAAGTTATTGATCATCTGATCAGTTCATGACAGTTAGATGAAGACTCATGACGTCAGTGATGCGACAGTGTGAAGATGGTTGAATGTGCTGCTTTGTTTCCATGAATCAAAGTCCAAACACACTTACACTTCCTCAGACCTGGTGTCAACCATCGGACTCCATCAGGCTCCATGCTGAAAGAAGAAGAGAAGAAGAAGCTGGAGTCTTCATGTTGTGATGATACACAACAACACACAGGAACCCTCTGTCAACACCTGGAGGTATGTTCAAGTGTCATCGGATCAACAGCTGGATGGATCCTCACCTGAGGGTCTCCAGTCTACAGTGTGGACTCTGCAGTCCACCAGACAGGACCTTGACTCCAGAGTCCTGCAGGTCGTTGTTACTCAGGTCCAGGTGTCTGAGACTAGAGGACTGGGAGCTGAGGACTGAGGACAGAGTTTCACAGCTTCTCTCTGAGAGGTTACAGTCGCTCAATCTGAAGAGATGATCATGAGGAATTAAAGAAGACAAGATATTATATTCTGTTCTGTTGAAAAGAAAGAATTGTTGTTGTTTTTTATAATAATGAATGGATCTAACTATCACTACACTTACAGAGCTTTGTAGGAGGCTTTGAGCACTGGCAGCAGCCTCAGAAGAACCTCCTCTGAAGCAGAGTATTTCTTCAGGTCAATCTCGTCCAGATGTTCTTCTGATGACAGTAAGATGTAGACCAGAGCCGACAACTGAGCAGGAGACATTTCATCTGTGGAGAGAAGTCCTGATCTCAGGGATTTTGGGATCTGCTTCACTAGAGAACGATCATTCACTTCATTCAGACAGTGGAACAGGTTGATGCTTTTCTCTGCAGATGGAATCTCTTCAATCTTCTGTACTGGACTGTCTCCTGATTGGTATCTGGGGTACTTCCTGTCAGAGTCATCAGACCTCGTAGGAGAGTCTGATTGGTTGGCAGAGAAAGACCCAGGAGGAAGCGGAGAAACAAGTCCAGGTGTCCATTTGGACTCTTTAAGACCTCGTCCACAGCGCTCTGGAAGTAGTGAACAAATTTCTTTTTTTGTTTCATGGGCTTTTTTGATGTTCTTTGTGACATCAAGTTGAGTCCAGAGTTCATGAAGGTCAGATGAACATGAAGAGCAGCCAGAAACTCCTGAACACTCAGCTGGACAAAGCAGAACACCTTGTCCTGGTACAGGCCTTTCTCCTCTTTAAAGATCTGTGTGAACACTCCTGAGTACACTGAGGCTGCTCTGATATCGATGCCACACTCTGTCAGGTCTGATTCATGGAAGATCGGGTTTCCTTTCTGCAGCTGCTCAAAAGCCAGTTTTCCCAGAGACATAATCATCTTCCTGCTCTTTTGGCTCCAGTGTGGATCTGTCTCAGCTCCTCCATTGTACTTGACCTTGTTCAGTTTCAGTTGAACCACCAGGAAGTGGATGTACATCTCAGTCAGGGTCTTGGGCAGCTCTCCTCCCTCTCTGGTCTTCAACACCTCCTCCAGAACTGTAGCAGTGATCCAGCAGAAGACTGGGATGTGGCACATGATGTGGAGGCTTCGTGAGGTCTTGATGTGCGAGATGATCTTCTTGGCCTGCTCCTTATCTCTGAACCTCTTCCTGAAGTACTGCTCCTTCTGTGGGTCAGTGAACCCTCTGACCTCTGTCACCATGTCAACACACTCAGGAGGGATCTGATTGGACGCTGCAGGTCGTGTGGTTATCCAGAGGCGAGCAGAGGGAAGCAGGTTCCCCTTGATGAGGTTGATCAGCAGCACGTCCACTAAGGTGGACTCTGTCACATCAGTCAGGATCTCAGTGTTGTGGAAGTCCAGAGGAAGTCGATACTCGTCCAGACCGTCAAAGATGAAGACCACCTGGAACTGATCAAACCTGCAGATTCCTGCTTCTTTGGTTTCAGAGAAGAAGAGATGAACAAGTTCCACCAAGCTGAACTTTTTTTCTTTCAGCACATTCAGATCTCTGAAGGTGAAGGGAAATGTGAAGTGTATGTCCTGGTTGGTTTTGTCTTCAGCCCAGTCCAGAGTGAACTTCTGTGTTAAGACTGTTTTCCCAATGCCAGCCATTCCCATTGTCATTGCTGTTCTGATTGGTCCGTCTCTTCCAGGTGGAACTTTAAAGATGTCTTCTTGTCTGATGGTTGTTTCTGGTCTGTCTGGTTTCCTGGACGCCGTTTCAATCTGTGTGACCTCATGTTCATCATTGACCTCTCCAGTCCCTCCCTCTGTGATGTAGAGATCTGTGTAGATCTGGTTCAGAGGAGTTGGGTTTCCTGCTTTAGAGATCCCCTCAAACACACACTGGAACTTTTCCTTCAGGGCAGATTTAAGGTTCTGCTGGCACATAGCAGGAGACCCTGAAAGAACACAAGAGCACATTTATCTTAACTTTTTAAGCTGCAAGAGAGAAGGAAGATTCAAAACAGTGTTGCACTGTTAGCTCCTCCTATAATGTCCAATAAATACAGAAGAATTATAGAAGAAATCCAATCAACAACTGACTCATGGAGAACATGATGTGAAATCATTGATTCCAATAGGTGTCATGATTCAAATATCTCATTTGTCCATCATGTTGAATCTTTCGAGAAACTTACTCCTCTGCAGACACTCAGCCAGCTCCTCCTCCTTCATCTTCCTCAGGAAGTTCACTGTGATCTTCACTAATGCCTCTCTGCTGATTCTCTGCCTCTTCTGCTCTTCGTCCTCACCATCCAACACCTCCTCATCCTCCCTCTGACTTCCTGAGCATTCTGGGTAATCTGGACTCAGAGACTCGTGGATCTTCTTCAGCTCGTTCTTGAAAAAAGTGACCATGTTCTCCTCCAGCAGCTGGAACAGAAACTCCATGAGTGACAGCATCAAACTAAAACCATGGAGCCAAACATCAGATCCATGTTGGACAGACTGACAATCCACTGGTGTCACAGTGCAGCATGGAGATGATTGTGAACACAACAGATGTAACAGCAGCTGTTGGACATGTCCTCACCTTAAATATGGAGTCCAGCTGTGTTTGATGCTGCTGGGCAGACTGACCACTGGGAACCTCTGAGCTCTCCTGGTCCACTCTGTGGAGGAATCATGGAGAATGAGCTCACATCATGTCTGTCCACACAGAGACACACACAAGCTGAAGGTCCATGAAGTCAGGTTTGATGTGACAGCCAATCAGACGCCTCCCTGTAGAGGTGAAGGTTGACTAGTCCTGCTGATCCCACTGAGAATCAACAGCTCAGTCTGCAGCTGTTTGTAGCTTCAGCTCAGTGTTTGGTTCAGTCCTACAGCTCTCACCACCCCTCACAGTTTGACCTCCACCTTCCAGTGTGGATGTTCACAACACAGAGACACTTTGACCTCTGACCTGGTCCAACAACACCTCATACAACTGGTTGTTTTCTACATTAACCTGAGTCAGAGTTTCAGATACAGCTTACGTCTGATCAGCTGATCCTTGTCTTTCTTTAAACTCATTTTCCCAGTCCTTTGAATGTTCGCTTTTTAAAGCCGGACAGCTGGGTTCAGGAGAGTCTGGTCTCTGCTGCTGGATCCTGAAACAACAACACAACTGATAAATGTGCATGTTGGATCAAAAACTGCTGAAAAATATTTCAATCTGTTAATAAACACAACATTTGGTAGAAAAGATTTGGACAGTTTTAAGTTCAGACCTTTCATCAACAGATGGACTGAATTTAAGAGGCGGATCCATGGACCGGTCGCTCTTCATGGACACTATGCTGGGTTCAGGTCCAGGTCCAGAAGTCTGTTGTTTGTCTCTGTCCCTAACACACACAGAGCTTTTAATGTGAATAATAATGATGGAGCAGTGTTCTGAGTCATGGACAATTGGAGATCCTCATCTGACCTTTGACCTGTGGTCTGACTTTGATGTTCCAGTTTCTTAGAGGGAGGCGCTCTCTCCTCCTTGTTCTCAAACTGATCCATGCTGCTGAGCTCCCACACACTTTGTAGCTTCACCTGCAGAGGAAACACACATTATTACCAGCTCACATGTCCATCATGTGCCCAGCTACACCTCCACTGATTGGCTCTTCTTCTCTGTTTCAGTGATAAGAAGATGAAGATGCTGCATTTCTACTCTCAGTCCACTAGATGGAGCCACAGGACCAGAGAGGCTGATGTGTTGTGAGTCAGTCCGTAGATCTGTCAAACTAAAAGAGGCAGCAAAAAGGTTTAGTTCCCATGTCACCTAAAAGCAGCATGAGGACACACAGGTGGCCAACAGCGGCAGTCTACTCTGACAACACAGTTAAGTATTGTAGTGCAAATATCCACACAACATGTTTCCAAACACAAATGAAAAAAAGAGTTGTGATCAGTTGTGATGTAGTGAGGCAGTAGAACAACAGATGAGAACTAGAAAATTTCCTCTCGGGAAATTTTGAATGGGCCACGGGAGCTACTGCGGGTTGTGCCATCTCTGTCAACATGGGAATCAAACCCACGATCTTAAGGTCAAGACAGAGCTGATCAGACAGACACATGATCATCTTTCTATAAGCACTGATATGGAGGAGCTGTAACCACATTAGGTTAACTGTGTGTGTGTGTGTGTGTGAAAAAATCCACACAATAACAGTAGTGGTCCCTGCTATTTCATAGCTGTTGGGACCAGTGCCCGGTGCGATTGCCCGTGGCCCTAATAACAATCAAACAACATGTCCATCAAAGTTTAGACTGAAATAAATATTAAAATGCTCCTCACACATCGACTAGAGAACAAAAAACACAAGTAATACATTTGATGCAGTTTGTAAACTGCAGTATTTCCTCTGAAAGGATCAGAACACATGATCCACCTTCAGAGTATCCATAGCTGTCAGGGCTCCACAGTGGTGATGTGTCCACCCCTGGGAGTTAAAAAGCAGTCGAATGCTTAGGTGACAACAGGTGTTTGCAAGTCAAACATTAAAAACTGCTCACTTTACCTTAAGAGGAGAAAATAATCTGCGACACCAAGTTCATTTAAAGTGAAACTGATCAGCAACATGTCAACAAGGAGATAGACATGTGTGTCTGTGGGGGGCAGGGGGCGGAGTAACTGCCAGGAGGATAAGGTGTAAGATAAAGATAAGAAAACTTATTGCACAGAAAAGTCTCAGAGCTGTTCTGCTGTCCTAGGATACTTTTGCTGTCTATTGACCTTCATCAGACATTTCATGTAAAGTGTTTTAGTTTGAACCTGATCAGGTCAGTTCTTCAATGATTCAGAGACAAAACATAAATATTCTCAGTCAGACTTTTATTGTGAAAAGACAACAAAATGACAGTCACAGTAGTAAAAAAAAGTTAAACTCTACAACATTTTTATTCTGTAATAATCTCTGAGGTGTGTGAAGCAGACAACTTCATGACTCATGTCAGAGTACAAATCATCCTGATCAAATACAACTCTATTACCAGTGAATGTTAGAGTTAGACATTTTTACTGTAGTGGAAGTACTGGATAACTTGATTTTAAAGACAGTTCAGCATCAAGATATTGTTATAGTGATCTACAGAGTCTTTACAGAATCTAATTTCAAATCTGAAGGTAAGTGATGAATCATGTTAATCACAGCAACCATTTACAATAAAAGCAATCCGTATTCAAACAACTTAAACATGGCAGCATCTATTGGTGACACTTGTCCGATTCCATGTCAGACCTGCCAACCTGGTACGCAATTTGACATCAAAATACGCTGGTACACTCCGCCTCATTAAACTACTCAAAAAGCTGCAGACATCTGTGAGTGCTGTTCCTCGTACGCTTGTACGATTCTTACGCATATTGTCTACGCATATAAAGATCTCGTATTTCGCCAATTTTCAATCAAGTTGTCACCAGCCTTGTTGTCACTGAAGATCATGCTCCGGTGCCACACAGATCTGCGCGTGAGCGGTGTGCTTTCGGCCAATCAGAACGCTTCATTTTCACTCAACCACCCGCCCTCCTCCGGGCTTTAAGCCTGGTTTATGCTCGACGCAGTCGCGAGTGCGCGAGGCTCGTGCGCCACAAATGACGTAAACGCACACCTCGCGACGGCGTTGCGCACCTCCAGGATTTTGAAACTTGGCGCACGCCGCGCAAGTGTCGCTCGGTTCAAAATGGATGAATTTGAGGGAAGACTGGCTGAGCTGGTACGCTCTAGCATTTGTACAACTCGTAATTAA
>NC_140908.1:1896253-1958055 GCF_045865225.1 Trachurus japonicus
AGTATAATAATAAACTATCCAGATTGAATGGGGACTTGTGTCCATTTTGAAATTAACAAGAAATTAGTCTACATTATATCCTCATAATATCAATTATATCACACAAATCAGTTATCAATAGGTGCTACTTTTTTTTTGCATTGATCTTGACATGTAAATATTGATATAAAGCAAAGTGAAATTTTATTTATGGATATAAAGTCAGGATTTTAACAGTGACTGCTGCTGTTCTGTTGTCATGTGTTATGAAATTGGCTAAATTAAGATTTTTATTATTTATTTATTTTATTTTATTTTTTTACTTGGCCTGGGTTGAAATCCAAAATGGCATCTTTGTCGACCAAGGTACGTTTCAGTCTGTTTTCTGGGAATAATTGACATAAGGAGAAACCAGAAACTGTCATGTCTGTCAAGTTTCTGTTTGCTATTGCACATTTCATGTTTATGTCTTGTCTTTCCTGTTTCATTTTGAAATCACTAACCCTCTGTCTCTGTTCTAGCTTTACTTCCTGCACGCCCTTCCCCCGTCCTGTCACACCTGCTCCCTGATTGTTCTCCCCACCTGTTTCCCATCTTCCCTCATTACCTCTTGTACTTTACCTTGTGTGTCTCACAGTCTAGTTGCCAGTTCGTTGTACCTCACAGTCCTCGTCCCAGCTCTTATCATAGACCAAGCCATAGCCTGTTTTCGTGTATGACCCTGCTTGCCCCTTTGACCTGGACCAAGGTACGTTTTATCAGTCTGTTTTCTGGGAATAATTGACATAAGGAGAAACCAGAAACAAGCCGTTTTTTCGTTTTGGAAAAAAAAACGGAAATCAAAATTTCAGTTTGTTTTCTCGTTTTTGGTTCTTATTTAACAAAACGAATTTACCACTCAATATTTTGTTTCCGTGGGTGGGCGGGTCCTCTGATTGGCTAGTGTGCTTCCTTGCCCTGTGCCCTTCAAAATAAAAGTTCCTCAATTTGATAATGTCGACAAAAATATTACTGTAGGCTAGTAGGCTACAGACACTAGCAGACATAGAGGACCCCATCACCCACAGTCAAGACTGACACGGCTTCAAATAACAATAATAGTAGGCTATTCATAATGAAAATGAAAACTTATGAAGTTATGATGACTTCAGTGTAGATGTTTAGCCACAAGGTGGCGCAGTTATTACACGAAGAGTAGATCTGAGGGCTTTATAATACATCCATGGCTTTACTACGACGGAGGCTCACAACATATCGTGTGTATTATTGAAAGCGAGGGGTGTGCCTATAGGCTAGTGAGAGACTGTACAGTAACTTACTGTACTGTAGCGAGATTCACGCAACGCGTGAAATGTGAGTGACAGTGATCACAAACGAGAGCATTATGACTGATAGCTCCCCTGGTAGAACAGCTCCCTCAGTAAGCTGATTCATCCGCTGTGGGTTCGAGTCTCAGTTTAGGTTGTACCATTAATTAATGTGTTTTCTTTTCATCATTATGATCACATAAGGCTTAAGTTTGAGCAAATAAATGAGCAAATGAGCATTAATTCTCCGCCGGGCCGAGGCACCAACTTCCCTGCTTGTGTACGTATTTGTCTGCAACGGCTTATGACACGCGCCGTCCCTGCAGACTGACAGCCCAGGACAGGTGCTGAAGTGGGAGAGGAGGGAGAGACTGGGCTCCGCGGGGCTCTTGCAACTTGCGGCGGATCAGGAAGGGTGGAGGACCGACATGACAGGGGGTCTTGGTCTCCTGGTACCTGTGCTGGCCAGGAAAATGCACAGTGTACACGTGTACATAGGCTATTTAAGTACACGTTCACATCCCTATAAACATGTACACAAGCAGGGAAGTTGGTGCCTCGGCCCGGCGGAGAATTAATGCTCATTTGCTCATTTATTTGCTCAAACTTAAGCCATATGTGATCATAATGATGATGAGAAAAGAAAACACATTAATTAATGGTACAACCTAAACAGAGACTCGAACCCACACTAGTGGATGGATCAGCTTAATGAGGGAGCTGTTCTACCAGGGGAGCTATCAGTCATAATACTCTTGTTTATGATCACTGTCACTCACATTTCACGCGTTGCGTGAATCTCGCTCCCCACGAGTGAAATGGCCACTTTGAAGTAGTATCTATATTGAACGAAGTTACTGTACAGTCACTGTACAGAGTAGACACTCTGTAGCCTACTCACTAGCCTATAGGCACACCCCTCGCTTTCAATAATACACGATATGTTGTGAGCCTCCGTCGTAGTAAGCCCTCAGATCTACTCTTCGTGTAATAACTGCGCCACCTTGTGGCTAAACATCTACACTGAAGTCATCATAACTTCATAAGTTCTCATTTTCATTATGAATAGCCTACTATTATTGTTATTTGAAGCCGTGTCAGTCTTGACTGTGGGTGATGGGGTCCTCTATGTCTGCTAGTGTCTGTAGCCTACTAGCCTACAGTAATATTTTTGTCGACATTATTAAATTGAGGAACTTTTATTTTGAAGGGCACAGGGCAAGGAAGCACACTAGGACCCGCCCACCCACGGAAACAAAATATTGAGTGGTAAAGTCGTTTTGTTAAATAAGAACCAAAAACGAGAAAACAAACTGAAATTTTGATTTCCGTTTTTTTTTCCAAAACGAAAAAATGAAAAAACGGCTTGTTTCTGGTTTCTCCTTATGTCAATTATTCCCAGAAAACAGACTGATAAAACGTACCTCCGTCGACCTGCCTTTTGCCCCTCGATTTTGGAAACCTCTGCCTATCTGACTGCCTGTTCATGACAGAAACAAGCCGTTTTTTCGTTTTGGAAAAAAAACGGAAATCAAAATTTCAGTTTGTTTTCTCGTTTTTGGTTCTTATTTAACAAAACAAATTTACCACTCAATATTTTGTTTCCGTGGGTGGGCGGGTCCTCTGATTGGCTAGTGTGCTTCCTTGCCCTGTGCCCTTCAAAATAAAAGTTCCTCAATTTGATAATGTCGACAAAAATATTACTGTAGGCTAGTAGGCTACAGACACTAGCAGACATAGAGGACCCCATCACCCACAGTCAAGACTGACACGGCTTCAAATAACAATAATAGTAGGCTATTCATAATGAAAATGAGAACTTATGAAGTTATGATGACTTCAGTGTAGCCTAGTTGATGTTTAGCCACAAGGTGGCGCAGTTATTACATGAAGAGTAGATCTGAGGGCTTTACTACGACGGAGGCTCACAACATATCGTGTGTATTATTGAAAGCGAGGGGTGTGCCTATAGGGCCAGGCTATAGGCTAGTGAGTAGGCTACAGAGTGTCTACTCTGTACAGTGACAAAGACTGTACAGTAACTTCGTTCAACCTATAGGCTACAGTAGGTAGGCTACTACTTCAAAGTGGCCATTTCACTCGCGGGGAGCGAGATTCACGCAACGCGTGACAAGTGGGCCGGTGAGCCTCTTGGATGAGAGGTGAAACGTCTTCCTAGACAAATAACTAAGTCCAGTTCCTTTCGATTTAACCTCCTTTGAAGTAAGTGACAAATGTAGCCACTAGGTGGAAACATACTGAATTGCAGGTCAAACGATTTTGGGACAATTCCACATTTGACCACAATGTAGCTGCAATGGAGAGTGGCGCTGTTTTAGGCTACAGGTAGAGTGAATGGAGAGGGGGACTGCAGCCGTATCAGATTGATTCAGACTGATTTCACAGCGGTGGGACATCTCAATTATCTGGGTCACGGTGACCTTGGATAATCACTTGTGTTTTATTTGTTTTAGAGTAGAGCTAAAATATGACTGCAGTCACGCCAGCCGTCTCTCGTTTTCAGGCGGTCAAGCCAGCCGCTCCAAAATTTTAAGTGTGCACTTATTACAGACTTTATGGCTGTCTTTACACTGCAGGTCTTGATGCCCAATTCCGATTTGTTGCCTATATCCGATTTTTTTGACGGTCTATTTACATGTTCTATCAGAAGTGACCCAGATCTGATAATCTGCATTTACACCTGCTGTGCTTGCATGAAACGACCCGCTGGAAATAAACTAGTGATTTCAGGAAATTGTCACGTAATAATATAAGAATATTTTTAAACAAAGGTGAGTCTGGTGTTCAGAGTTTATATCCAACACGTCACTTACAAAGTGAACGTTACAAAATAACGTTAGTGAAGTGGCTGCGTGGAGCGGAGCTGCTGTGAGATGAGCAGCTGAGTGACGGTGACAGTTGTGCCACCGTTTGATCCTCCGTCGCTCACGTCGTGAGGACGGGACAGCCTCACACATTTGTATACAATGTTTGTTTTTCCTCTCTTGATTTCTTATCGGCTCGGTTCAGTTTTTGCCGGTAGGAAAACGTGAAATCTGGTGTTTATCTCGCGCTCCCTCGCTTGCCCTCGTATCGATCCGCATAGAAATGAATGTTACTGTAGTGGCTATATGAAAACAAGAACTAGTGAGGGGGAAAAAACAGACGCGCGGACACCACAAAAATTATTTTTTTATTTATTTAAACCTTTATTTTAACTCGTTGGTCACTGAGGTTTCCCTCATTTACAGGGACGACGAGTTTATTAAACACTGTAACGCCTGTGACAGTGATTTCATTTTTATTTATTTCATTCATGGTATTCTCACATAGTTGCACATATACATTGTGTACACATTTAAATTCTGATTACAGCTGGCCACAGCTGGCCACGGTAGTCCAGGTCAGCCCCACGTGTCAATCACGGACTACAGAGGTTCAGCGAGACGCGTGAGCACGTGAATTAATATTATCATTGATGACGTATGACACGCATTGCCAAGGAAGATCCGATCTGTCTGTTTAGACTGCAGACGCATTGGCAGAGATCCGATTTGTATCTGATTTATTTCCACATATAACGGGGGCCTGAATCTGATCTGACAATATCCGATTCCATGCGCATTTGTCCCGTTTACACATTCATGTTACAGATCCGATCTGAGCCACTTGAGAGAAAAAAATCGGAATTGGGCCACTTGAACCGTGCAGTGTAAAGACAGCCTAAGTCACATGACCTGGGAGTTATTAAGCCATAATGCTCATATTTACATTATGACAGATATTAAAAATTCATAAAAAATATTAAATGTGTCCAAATGCAATAAAAAGTGGTGTGTGTCATAGAGCAAGCTTAGATCTACCATCCTGCGTTGCGCGAATAAAAATTCATAAAAAAAATTAAATGTTAATATTAATATTGTTATTATTATTAGTGGTATTTATTTATTTATTTTTTATTTACACTGGAAAAGAAAAGAAGAGTTGGGGTATGTGTTGATTTTTTTTTTTTAAATTGACATGAAACTGTTGCACTTTTCATTTATTTATTTATTTTGTTTTAATTTCTAATAAATTATGCCATTATTACCTCAATGGCTTCCCATAATATGTGACCTGTTGGCTCAGAATCAACATGGGATGGTAGATCTAAGCTTGCTCTATGACACACACACCACTTTTTATTGCATTTGAACACATTAAATATTTTTTATAATTTTTTTTTACCTGTCATATTGTAAATATGAGCATTATAGCTTAATAACTCCCAGGTCATGTGACCAGTTGGCTCAGAATCAACGCAGGATGGTAGATCTAAGCTTGCTCTATGACGCGCACCACTTTTTATTGCATTTGGACACATTTAATATTTTTTATGAATTTTTAATATCTGTCATAATGTAAATATGAGCATTATAGCTTAATAACTCCCAGGTCATGTGACCAGTTGGCTCAGAATCAACGCAGGATGGTAGATTTAAGCTTGCTCTATCACACACACCACTTTTTATTGCATTTGGACACATTTAATATTTTTTATGAATTTTTATTACCTGTCATATTGTAAATATGAGCATTATAGCTTAATAACTCCCAGGTCATGTGACCTGTTGGCTCAGAATCAACATGGGATGGTAGATCTAAGCTTGCTCTATGACACATACCACTTTTTATTGCATTTGAACACATTAAATATTTTTTATGATTTTTTTTTTACCTGTCATATTGTAAATATGAGCATTATAGCTTAATAACTCCCAGGTCATGTGACCTGTTGGCTCAGAATCAACGCAGGATGGTAGATCTAAGCTTGCTCTATCACACACACCACTTTTTATTGCATTTGGACACATTTAATATTTTTTATGAATTTTTAATATCTGTCATAATGTAAATATGAGCATTATAGCTTAATAACTCCCAGGTCATGTGACCAGTTGGCTCAGAATCAACGCAGGATGGTAGATCTAAGCTTGCTCTATCACACATACCACTTTTTTATTGCATTTGGACACATTTAATATTTTTTATGAATTTTTATTACCTGTCATATTGTAAATATGAGCATTAGGCCTATAGCTTAATAACTCCCAGGTCATGTGACCTGTTGGCTCAGAATCAACGCAGGATGGTAGATCTAAGCTTGCTCTATCACACTCACCACTTTTTATTGCATTTGAACACATTTATTTATTTATTTATCTTATGAATGTTGAATAGGCTATATTTCAAATGTAACACTGACGTTTTATTTTGAAAACCGGAAGTTCCTACACGCTTTTTAAGTTCGCGCTGGCTTTCCGACTCGCTTCTGTGCGTTTACCATAAAGTCTGTAATAAGTGCGCACTTAAAATTTTGGAGCGGCTGGCTTGACCGCCTGAAAACGAGAGACGGCTGGCGTGACCGCAGTGCGTTGTTGTAAGTTGCAACAACGCGCTGAAGTTATAGCCTCCGATTCGCCAGCCTCCGATCCCCCCCCCCCTTTTCCCTTAACGTTTTCACAAATAAAATAAACGTTTCACAAATACAATAGCGGTTGTCAGGCAAAGTTAATGTCTTACCTAAAATGTCTAAAATGTCTTACATCAAGAAGTGTCACAAAAAAAACCGACAATCAGTGGCTGACGAATCGGAGACTAACTTCAGCGTACTGTAGGTGGGTGGATGGATGGATGGATGGATGGATGGATGGATGGATGGATGGATGGATGGATGGATGGATAGATAGATAGATAGATAGATAGATAGATAGATAGATAGATAGATAGATAGATAGATAGATAGATAGATAGATAGATAGATAGATAGATAGATAGATAGATAGATAGGATTCATTGTCCTTTCAAGGATGTGTAACACTTGGTGTAGGAGCCAAATTGGTCATTTTCTTTGTTTTGTGATGTTATACACATTTTGTGCCAGTAGGTGGCGATCTCTGTTCAGATCATTGGTCTGAAGTGATAAATGTAGGTGGGTAATCAGCGCAGGTGCGCACGCTGAGGAACTCATACGGTTTTGACCGTGCCATGTCGTGTTTTGCCACAGAGAGAATGTGTTGTTGTGTTTAGTGAGTATTCGAGTCGGCTGTATAAATAAATTTGCAACAAAGGAGAAGCTTTGACTGGACAGTTGCTGTGTTATGCACTTTGGCTACACCTGCATACACCTACACTTACATTGGCACGCGTAAAGCCCTTTAAACCGCAGCGTGCGTCGATAGTGACAAAGGGCCGCTATACTTGTCAAAACCTTGTTCCCATTGAACTCGTTGGGAAACTGTTGGCGTGGGAGCTGTGGGCCTTCGCTGCCCAAGAAAGCCATGTAGTGGGAGGACGAGTGGAGGAGCTGCCGTTGCTACTGAGTCTGGGTCTGAGGCGGAGTTCGGCAGCGGCCGCAGCGAGTCGGGCGGGTTCGACAAAGCCGGAGAAGCCACCGCAGCGGTACGGGCGGAGTTCGGCTTCGGCTGGAGGAACGGCTGCAGCGATTCGGGCGGCGGACTTCGGCTACGGCTGTGGAGGCGTCGGCAGCGATTCAGCTGGAGACCGCAGCAGCGACGAGGGAGCGGAGCACGCTCGGATCAGCTGATCACCGATGGCGCCCAGCTCACGGATGCAGATGCCGAGGTATGAATAGCGCTACACAACAATGGCCATTTGACCTGTGTGCATACAATTAGGGGGGAATGAATAAATCCAATGCATTGGTAAACGAAACAAATAAGTGAGTGACTTTGCGTGAACTTTGTTGTTGCGAACTGTGGACTGACTGACTGAAGAAGAATGGAAACCGCGAGTGGACGAAAGGTTGTAATGACTGAAAAGGCGCTTGCCGATAAACTTTCAAGGTTGCAAGCAGAACGAAAGGCTAAGCTGAATAAAGCTAGCAATATACGAGACTCAATGAAAAATCTAATCACAAAGGGTGACAAAACAATGGTTTGTGATGCTTTGTATGAATTAAGGGTTGTGTGATGATGCAAAATCTATACATGAACAGTTGTTGGGTTTCATGCCAAGTGATGAGCAAGAAAAACATGAAATAGCTATGGTTTAAAGCAAAATTGCTGTCTTTGAATGAGTGTTTTCATGATGCTGAAGTGTGGGTTGCAAACTTTGAAAATGTTGGTGTTACAAACTTTGAAGGTAATATGCAAGGAAATGTTGGTGTTGCAAACTTTGATGGTCATACACAAGAAAATGTTGGTGTTTCAAACAATGAAGGTAATGCAAACGAAAATGAGGTTGTTGGTGTCAATCAAACTGGTGCCGTCACAAACAATGAAAACAATGCACATGCATATGGGCTGGTGGTGGATGACATCTGCCCAAATGACAGCGCTTCTAATGTGGGAAGCAAACGCTCAAGTAAAGGAAGTAGAGCCAGTGTAGGATCAAGCACTGCTTCTGCACGCATAATAGCTGAAGCTGATAAAGCTGCTCTTATTTCCCGTGCTACAGCCCTGAAGTAAAGGCATGCATTGGAGGAGCAAGAGCAACAATTGAGGAGGAAACGAGAACAGCTTGACTTGGAAGTGGAAATAGCTGCAACAAATGCTAAGTTGGCAGTGTTGCAATCCTCTGAGGTGAGCAGTACTGGTTCAAGATCCAAAGGTGCAATGAGCTCTTACCTAGAAAAGAAAAAGGGGAAGAGTGAGCCTGTGATTGTTTTAAATCCTTTGGCAAATGAATATCAGCCGGGAATGTGGAAATCAACGCAACAACAGTGTTCAATAAATTCAAATAAACCACTTCATGTGCAACCAAAGGAACGTGGCTCAAGGTTTAAAATGGCTTCTGAACATCACTACAATATGCATGACCAGCAAGAAAGCATGAGAAATTCACACCAACTTAAAGGTCAAATGACAACTTTTCAATCAAACAAGGAAATCAGTCAACCCCAAATCACTCAATTCATTCAACCTCAAAGCGCCCATCAATTCACTCAGCCTCAAATCACTCATCAGTTCACTCAGCCTCAAAGTACTCATCAATTCACTCAACCTCAAATCACCCATCAATCCATTCAGCCTCAAAGTGGATCCGAAGACATACTTACCATCATGCGCAGACAAAACGAAATAACAGCTGCTTTGGTACAACAGCAAATAACAAGATTTCTGCCACTAAGAGAGATTCCTGTGTTTGAAGGGAACCCTCTGCAGTACAGAGCGTTCATGAAGGCATTTGAGCAAGGAGTGGAGGATAAAGCAGGAGCAGAAGATTGTCTTTTCTATTTGGAGCAATTTACCAGAGGAAAGCCACAACAACTGGTACGTAGCTGTCAGCATCTGGCTCCTGCTCGCGGCTATGCAGTGGCCAAGGTCCTGCTGCAAGAACATTTTGGAAATCAATGTAAGATTGCTAATGCTTATATGGAAAAGGTTCTAGCCTGGCAGTCCATAAAGGCTGAAGATGTTGAAGGACTTCAAGAGTATTGTTTGTTTTTGCGTGGCTGTTGCAATGTAATGGGGGAGCTGGAGTATATGCAAGAGTTGGATATGCCTGCAAATATGAGAGCTGTCATTGCAAAGCTGCCATACAAGTTGAGGGAGCAATGGAGGACCAGCGCCTATGGGGTCGTGGAAAGAACACAACAGAGAGCTCGCTTTGCTGATTTGGTTGCATTTCTGGAGCGTCATGTTAAAATTCTTTCTGATCCTCTGTTTGGCGACATCCAGGATCCGGTATCTGGGGCAACCGGCACAAAGACTCTCACAAGGTTTAAATCACATCCTGGACACATGGTGAAGGGAAACATCGTTGCCACCACTGTAACATCTATGACATTGCCAGAGAAGGAGGAGGAGCCACCGGCAGAGTTTGGAGAGTCAGTCGAAGCTGGATGCCTTTGCTGCTCACACAGTCACACGTTGGAGGAGTGTAAGCAGTTCAGTGCAAAAGGGCACAAAGAAAAAATTCAACTTCTGAGGGAAAGGGGAGTTTGCTTTGCATGCTTGTGTGATGGTCACATAAGTCGTGAATGCGAGAGGCGCTTAACATGCAAAGTCTGTGGTCAAACTCATCCAACTGTGCTGCACATCAAACGGCAACCACCAGCTCCAGAGCAAAGGAAACAACCAGCTTCTTACTTGGTATTAGCCTCTAGAACCGCCAACTGCCGTTCATTGGACGACTTTGATTTTCATTTGTGCATAACTTTATTTCAAAAATACATTGAAGCCCCCCCCCCCCCCCCCAGCCTACTTCATGGCCCAGAGTAGCTGTTAAAAGACTACGACAAATGTAACCCCTATACAGCACTAATTAACGCTTTATTACAGTTCGTCCAATGAACGACTCATGGCGGTTATAAGTAGGCCTAAGTGTGCAACGGCGGTGCTAGTTTTAAAAATACAAAAGACTGATTTTAGCTGTCTCGCACATCTGCCTTACTGTAAAATGTAAGACATACAGGAGCTTGGTTGGGGTGTTGGGACAGCTCGTAATGGGTGCTGGAAAATATCCCTTACTTTCAAATCCAAAACTTGACAGGTATGTTATAATATGTGCCTTATCTTATATTTCATGTTGGGAAAGTTACCATTAAGCAATGTTGCTATAATGCATTTCACCTATTCATGTGAACCTATAAACAGTCATATATATGTAAAATAATTGTATTTGTAACCTACAACATAAAACTAGCGGTAAATTACGTTACTTAAATATTGTGATACTTGGGTTACTGTCCACATGCTTTAAAATGTTATTTAATAATTGTATTACAAAACCATTCAAAGTAACCTCTCCACCATAGTCATAACAGGGTGTCTTAAAGAACATACACGTATATATATATATATATATATGTATAAATAAAGATACATTTTAATGAACACAAGATACATTTTAATGAACACAAACAAAATAGCAATGACATAAGAACAAACAGTGATCAATTAAACATAACAGTGATCAATTAAACATAACAAATTAAATAGTTAGATTACATGAATTTGTTAAACAAATTGAATAGATAACACAAAATTAAAACCATGAACAAAAAAATCAGAACACAAAGAACAAATCATTTTTTAACTTTTTAACTTCTGGCCAATGGACGCAGTGGTCCAACCACATCCTCCATTCCGATGACCTCAAACCTCCTTTCTGCAAAGGTGTCGTCCCGGCATTTCGGGCAGTGGGTGGATTTCGCCACCCACTGCGTGACGCATGCCCGGCACCCAACCAAGCTCCTGCAGCATGGGGCAATTATTGGATTGTCCATCACATCTGGAAGATACAGGAATTAATTGGGTTGTTAGGACAATTTTACACAAGTGTTGTATTGTTAATGTGTTCTTAAACAGGTTTAAGTGTGTAATATCTGTCCCATCTACCAGCCTACAAACTGAAAAACTTGTTTGCACTTATTAACCGGTAATTAAGCAACAAACAAACAAACAATTCTCATTTTATCAGTCAAGGATGTGCACTACAGTTTGAAATAATTTTTTATTTTTCGGTGTGTTTGCTATGTACTGTGTTTTTTCTGGTTGGCAATTAATACATAAGTCACTTACCCCGGCAAATCAGGCATTTTAGCGTATTTTTTATGTTCGCTATTTGTGCTTCGTCCAGTGCCACCATGCTGGCATTTGTACTATGGGCCACATGCCCTAGGTCCCTCAGTGCTTTTGAAATTGCTGGTAGCTCCTCCGATGCCAGCAGCAGCTCTTCGACCTTCTCCATAGCCTCAGTATACGCGACTGTTTGTGGGGTCAAGGTGACATACAAGAAAGTGAGTTCACACATCGCAGTTGTGGCTTCACTTGTCACAATACTACCAAAATATGTAGCTGAACACACACACACACACACACACACACACACACACACACACACACACACACACACACACACACACACACACACACACACACACACACACACACACACACACACACTATGTACAGCTGAATTTCTCAACCACATTTCAGTTTCTAATGACCTCTTTATGAAAGTAACATTTTAAATGACTACATATAATTAAACACTAAGAACCAACACAATGTAGTTTCACAATCATCCCCCCTCCACAGAGTAATCTTTCATCTTTTCATTGTTCAACCTGTCAGCATTATCATTAATTCATGATTGACTGTGACATCTTAACTTCTTTGTTGAACATCCCCATAATTGTAATTAGTGTGACTAAGAATTTTGATAGGTCTCTGTCAATTGCTTGTATTGTCACATTTAGCCTAGATGTACAATGCAACAGTCTGTGCATTACATAAAATGTCACTATTGATATCGCCGGTGCATATTCTCATTTGCCCAGGTCATAGTATTTCAAAGGAGGTTAAATCGAACGCAACTGGACTTAGTTATTTGTCTAGGAAGACGTTTCACCTCTCATCCAAGAGGCTTCATCAGTTCATGTACGCATCTGACCAGGCTGGGACTGGTCCAACTATCTGGTGTGGAGACTCACTATTTAACCTCTTGTGTGGGCGTTCACAAGGGTGATGATGTCACTGGTTCCCTTTTGTGCTCCAAGTGCCAACGACAGTCGTTTAAAGGACTGTCTTTGGTGGGAAGTTGGTTTCGACTATCATACACTCTATTTGCCCCAGAGGGGAGATTTGTTTTTACTTGACTGCATGTGCAGACACACACATGAGCAACAAACAAAGGAATACACTACAGAAAGCAGACACATCATAGGTTAATCACACATTCATAAAAGTTAGCTCCGGCAGACATGGCAGCAGGTATGAGACAGGAGGAGAATGTCAGCGAGGTCTATTATTTAGGGTGGCTATGTGTGCAGGCATTAGGCTCTTCTGAATTTGACTGTCCGGTACATGCGGCCTAGGCCGGGTAGAAGAATGAGTTATTGGTTGAGTGGGTGTGTAGTTGGTGTCAGAAAGGAGTGTGAGGATGAAAGAAGTGAGCATTTTTTCCTCTTTTTTTACCTTGTCCTCCTCCTCTTCCTCCTCACCATCTCCTGGTATGCACTGTCTGGCAGTGCAATTATTTTTCTAGCGTTTTGTCGCCAAAATTAAAGACAAAATACAAGATTAACAAAAAATGAACTGTGTAAAATTATCTGGAAATCAATTGAAGCACTTTGTCAAATTTTACAGTCTTCTTGCAAATCAATGTAGTTCAGATTACATACACAACTAAATAATAAAGGGAAGACAAAATCAAGAGAAAGCCCCTTCCTGGCAAACAGGAGTGCAAACACATGGAACATTTAAACAGGGACGCTGGAAGTCATAAAGACTCTCACATTAAACACTTAAAATTCTACATTTTCCCTATTCTGCTCATAAAGCTAGTTCCACATCAAAATAATAAATAAAATAGTAGCCTGTAATGTGCAGCTCTCTCCTGACACAATGTCTACAACTAGTGGTGGCTATGTTTTAAACTCACTGTGGCTGAATTTTGACCTTTTGACCCTTTGTGGTTTAACATTAACAATGTGAAGTCAGCAGTTGCCAGTTAGTTTAATCAGACTAAGGGAAATATTTTTCTGCAACCATGACCACACGTTTTATGTTCAGCACGTGTAGTAAAATAGAGCTTCACTAAAAAAATAGTTACTGCAATGCTAATCTCCATCCAATTTAACGTCAACATATATCAGTGACACAAAGCAGGATTAAAGTTTTCATAAAAACATACCTGTGGTCCCGGCACCTTCAAGCAGGCGGTTTCCTTGTAGGTCACAGAGGACCATGTCCTCCTCCGCCTGCAACTCCTGCCTCACCTTCTGACTAATGGACGAAACGCTTGCCTCGTGTTCCAGGAAGGCAATGTAAAGCATTCCGCCATCAGCCACAAGTGCCCCATTCTCCACCCTTCCAATGGTTATGCTCCTTTGGACATGTAGCCGCTGGAGGGAGGCGGGGTTATAAATTCGGACAGGCAGATTTAAGGAGGCCCTAATCAGGCAGAAAGGCAGCTGTCTGTCTGAAGTCCTCACCGGCTGATTTGCTGCAGGCTGGTGAGGAGGATTGTGTGAGGGCACTGCCGATCGTAAGTTTTTAGAGTTTTCAGACCATACTGAGAATTGGCAAATTGTGAATATATGTAGAGGCACACGACATTAGTACATTTGTGTGGTTGTGTGTTTCAAGTTGTTAGGTGCCGTTCCTGTATGTTAAACTGCACAACAAGTGCCCAGCGCATACACTGAAACACGGAGCAGGTTGGGCTCCTGGGTAGGAATGAGCTGGTGAACAGGAGGTATGTTGATTTCTAGGCATAATAAAGTGTCCACTGTTTCCCCAGCATATGTGTGTGTGAATATGTTGATGCTGACCATATTGCATTTTTGTTGTCACTGAAACAGTTACAGGAGGGAAGCGAGCCAACAAGGGTCGGTCAGATCAGTGTGTGTGCACCCTGTGACAGTCGTATGGTAACATAATTAATTTTATTCCATGTGTTGTCTGTATTGTAATATTGCATGATGGATGTTTTATAGCTTGTATGTTGCATGGCTTGCTTGCTAAATGTTTGTTTGTGAGCAGTATTTGTTTTGTGTTGTAGGTGCATGAGGAGCAGCTGTGCATGGCCTGACTGCTGTTCCTTTTTCCTCTTCTTTGTGGTTTGGTTGATGTGTTCAGTTGAGCAGCTACCGCGGAGCAGGATTGTGCTCCTTGATGGCCTCGTGTTAAGTTACACAGAGCGGAGCTGTTCAGCTGAGCCGTCATTTATTTTGTTTGTTTGTTTTTGTTTTGTTTTGTTTGTTTTACCACTCTCCCACCTATTGACCATGTTAAGTCGGCTTCCATCTCCAAGTGTGCTCAGTCTGCCTTAACTCGAGGGGCTTAGGGGTTTGCTGTGTATACCGGCAGGAGTTGCATTTGAGCGTGTGCAGTGTCTGGTTGCTCTATAGAGGTGCCGTGTTATAGTAACTGCCAGGTGCGTGTGTGTAATGTTATAAATCACTGTTTTGTCTATCCCCTCTCTCACTCGCAGTAAGCCCGAGGGAGCCAGGCCGGCTGTATCCTGATCATTAGAGGAGATGTTTTAATCATTATTGCTCCTTTTACATGTGCCAATAAATAAATAGATTTGAATATAACTTTTGTATAAATAAAGAAACAAGTGTTGTTTTAAAACTTTATACTGGAGTTCTGGCTCATCTTTGAACCAAGGGTAACAGACAGATAACCAGAAATGGGAAGATACATTGAATTAGTTTATGTCACTTTTCATTTTACCATACAACTGTTTAATTTTGTCACAAATAATTGTATAAGGTTGCCCTCATTGTTTGGACCAGTTTCCCTCGAAAAAATTTGGTTGAGATCAGAACAAACCTTGTAAAGGTCCTTGGCACCATTGCCGGTGCAGGTCCTGGTCCTGGGCGGCTTGCGGCAGCGGACACCGGCCTGGTTCCAAAGCGGAACTGGTTTGGTGGTGGTGTGCTGGATATGTTTGGGGTGGGGGGGGTTGGAGGGGGTGCATCCTCCCCACACACCTCATACCTGCCGCCCAAATCAATGAAGTCGAAAAATCCTGTGGCGCTGGGTAAAATCAGCTCACCAAGCACTGACATCATGTACACTGTTGATGGAATCACCTGCAAAAACAAAGATGACAAGGTAAGTCAGACAAGGTCTGTTTTTTACTCTACTTCCATTGTTCACACTCACCCTGTGCGCGCACACACACACACACACACACACACACACACACACACACACACACACACACACACACACACACACACACCTCTTTCAGACTTCATTATCAGTAGGCTATGTTTTAATACGTAGTTATTTTTACTCATGCACTTTGTCTGTAATCAAATGCCATGTCATAGTGAACAGCTTTCAGCTCCAGAAACCTGATCAGTGTACCAAGTCAGCCCTTAATGGGAGCTGTGAAATGTGTTTTTTGTTTGGTTTTTCTGTATATTATACACTAAACAATGAGAAAAAAAACCTCAACATCCAGTAGTTGAGGAATGATTGGGTATGTTATGACAGTGTTGTCCATCTGAAAGAGGATACATTGCCAATAGGCAAGGCAAGGCAAGGCAATTTTATTTGTATAGCCCGTTTTTACAAACAGTTTGTCTCAAAGGGCTTTACATGGCATCGTAACAACATCCTCTGTCCTTAGACCCTCACATCGACTGAGGAAAAACTCCATGGAAAACCCTTTTAACAGGGAAAAGTCGGAGAAACCTCAGGGTGAGCAACAGAGGAGGGATCCCTCACCCAGGACGGACAGACGTGCAATAGATGTTGTTACAGACAAGAAAACAGTTTACAGTTTGTCACAGAATGTGCGAAATATGGAAATGTTAGCAGGAGTTGATGAAGGCAGTCTCTGGTGAGGGGGGGGGGGCGGGGGGGGGCAGGGAGAGCTGGCCAGCTCGATGGGAGGGCTGGGTGGCAGACTGGTCCATGGGAAGGAAGGGGAGGCCGGTCTAACAGCAGGGGAAGGGGAGGGGGGGGGGGGGGGGCCATGCAGGCGGCGGCTGGTGCAGAGAGATGGAGCTCCGGTGGATCTGCGGAAACACAGAGAGAGTGCGAGACACCAAGGCCAAACTACAAAGTACAACAGAAAATGACAGTTCAAAAATATACTGAGGAGAAGAGAGGAGAGGAGAGGGGAGGGGAGGGGAGGAGAGAAGAGAAGAGAAGAGAAGAGAAGAGAAGAGGAGGAGAGGGCTCTGTGTAACCAGATGTGTCCCCAGCAGTCTAAGCCTATAGCAGCGTAGCTATAAAATGGTTCAGAGCTACCTGAACCAGCCCTAACTAAAAGCCCTGTCATAAAGGAAGGTCTTAAGTCTACACTTAAATGTAGTTAGAGTGTCTGCCTCTTTGACCCATGGAGAGAGCTGGTTCCACAGTAAAGGAGCCCGGTAACTGAAGGCTCTACCTCCCAGTCTGTTTTTAGAGATACTGGGAGTCACTAACAGACCTGCATTCTGGGAGCGGAGTGCTCTGGTAGGACAGTAAGGAATGATTAGTTCTTTCAGATAGGTTGGAGCTTTATCATTAAGAGCCTTATAAGTCAGCAGAAGGATTTTGAAGTCTATTCTAAATCCCACAGGAAGCCAGTGGAGAGAAGCTAAGGTGGGAGAGATGTGCTCTCTCTTCCTAACTCCTGTCAAAACCCTCGCTGCGGCATTCTGGACCAGCTGGAGACTCTTTAGAGAGTTTTTTCGGACATCCTGACAGGAGAGAGTTGCAGTAGTCTAGCCTAGAAGTGATAAATGCATGTACTAGTTTCTCAGCATCACTCTGGGAGAGGATATTCCTAATCTTAGTGATACTGCGCAGATGGAAGAAGGCGGTCCTAGTCACGTGCTTTATGTGGGAGCTAAAGGAAAGGTCCTGGTCAAAAATGACTCCAAGGTTCCTCGCGGTAGTACTCGGGGTCAGGGTGATGCCATCTAGAGTAGCGATCTGATTGGAGAACGTGTCCCTGAGATGTTTAGGTCCAAACACAATAACCTCAGTTTTATCTGAATTCAGTAGCAAGAAGTTAGAGGACATCCAGGATCTAATGTCTTTCAGACAGTCTTGCAGATTGATGAGGCGGCTTCTGTCATCTGGCTCCATGGACAAGTAGAGTTGCGTATCATCAGCATAACAGTGAAAATTGATTGAGTGCTTCCGGATGATGCCACCTAATGGGAGCATGTAAAGAATGAAGAGGATTGGCCCTAAGACTGAACCCTGCGGTACACCATACGTAACTCTGCTATACTCTGAGTGGTCGTTATTAACATTAACAAATTGAAACCTGTCAGATAAGTATGACTTAAACCATTTTAGGGCAGTTCCTTTAATCCCTATTTCATGATCTAGTCTCTGCAGCAGGATGCTGTGGTCGATGGTGTCGAATGCAGCACTGAGGTCCAAAAGTACAAGAACAGAGACGAGACCTCTGTCTGAAGCTATAAGAAGATCATTAGAGACTTTGACAAGTGCTGTTTCAGTGCTATGGTGTTCTCTGAATCCAGATTGGAAAGCTTCAAAGAGCTCGTTGCTGTGCAGATGTTCATGTAGCTGCTCCAGGACAATCTTCTCAAGGATCTTAGAGATGTAAGGAAGGTTGGATATAGGCCGATAGTTGGCAAGGACATCTGGGTCAAGAGAAGGTTTTTTAAGTAAAGGGTTAATGACAGCCACCTTGAAGGCCTGTGGCACGTAGCCTGTGGCTAAGGAAAGATTGATTTGGTTCAGAAAAGAAATGTTAATTAAGGGGAAGACATCCTTAAGTAGTCTTGTCGGAACTGGATCCAGCAAACATGTGGCTGACTTGGAAGAAGTAATTGCAGAAGTTAAGTCTGACAGGTCGATGGGAGAGAAGCTGTCCAAGTGTGTACCAAGTCTGGGAGGTGCTTCTATGGGTACCGTAATCTGTGGGCCATTACTAGCAATTTTTGTTCTAATATTAACTATCTTTTCGGTAAAGAAAGTTAGGAAGTCGTTGCTGCTGAGAGTTGGAGGGATGGATGGCTCAACAACACTATGGTTCTTGGTCAGCCTGGCCACAGTGTTGAAAAGGAACCTGGGGTTGTTCTTATTCTTTTCTATTAGAGATGAATAGTAATTGCTTCTAGCATTACGGAGTTCTTTTTTATATATTAATAAACTATCCTTCCAGGCTTGACGGTCTTCCTCATGTTGGCTGGAATGTGTTTTCCTTTCCAGCTGTCTGGTCTTCTGTTTCAAAGCGCGCAAGTTTGGGCTGTACCAGGGAGCTATTCTTTTCTGATTGATAACTTTCTTTTTGAGGGGAGCTACAGCATCAAGTGTTCCAAGGAGTGCTGCTGCAGTGCTATCCACAAGATAGTCCACCTGTGTGGGGGTGAAACCAGCATAACTGCCCATAGTATGGTTACAGAATGTGGTGAAGTCAGCATCACTGCCCATAATATGGTTACAGGATGTGGCAGCAAGCTCTGCTGGAATAAGCTCTTTAAATCTAGAAACAGCCGTGTCAGATAGACATCTACTGTAGCGGGATTTTTTCCCAGGTAGGATATAATTTGTTAAAGTAAATTCAAATGTTATTAAAGAATGGTCAGACAAGACGGGGTTCTGAGGAAGAACTGTGACATGGTCAGCTTCTATTCCATAAGTAAGTACTAAGTCAAGGATATGATTAAAAGTGTGAGTGGGTTTGTTTACCCTCTGAGAGAAGCCGACTGAATCCAAAAGTGACTTGAATGCAGTAGCCAGACAATCATCATCGACGTCCACATGAATGTTAAAGTCACCTACTATAATGACTTTGTCTGAACTCATTGCTAAATTTGACAGAAAGTCAGGGAATTCTTCTAGAAACTCAGAATAAGGTGCAGGAGGACGATACACTACAGCAAGTAAGAGTGGTTTTTCTGCTTTCCAGTCTGGGTGAGAGAGGCTGACAGTAAGGCTTTCAAATGTATTATATGAACTATTATGTCTAGGGTTGATAATCAGATTTGACTGATAAATAGCAGCCACTCCTCCTCCTCGGCCTGTGTTACGAGGCACATGACAGTTAATGTAACTAGGAGGGGTAGATTCATTCAAACTAACATATTCATCTTGCTGCAACCAGGTCTCAGTGAGTGTTAATATGTCAATATGGTGACTTGTAATTAAGTCATTCACTAGGAGAGACTTGGATGGGAGAGAACGAATGTTGAGCAAACCACATTTAATAGTTCTATTAGTTTGGCTTGCTGGAGCAGTGGTTTTGATTTTAACTAAGTTGCTATAAACAACTCCTCTAGATTGGGGTTTAGGCTTAGACAGCCTCGAGGCAGACACAGTTTCTATAGGCTGGGTGGGTGACAACAAGAGGGACCCAGCAGAGGGGCGTCTTAAACTGCGGCTCTGCCTGCTGGTCTGAACTCTGGGTGCTTGTCAGGGATACACTGCCAATACACAAGTGTGAGCCCAGTTCCAGAAAGCATGTAATTTAAGCCTACTAGCTAGTTTGTTAGAATCCATGTGATTTCTTTATGTTACAGATACCATCATATTTTGCCATGCAAAGTGTTTGTTTGATTACAGTTTTTTACGATTGAATAAACACTAAAATCTAAAGTTTTGCCCAATTATCAAAACCTTACACTCAAGGAGCAAAACTTGGCCCCAGATTTGCACCACTGTAAGCACAATGAGTCCGTTCACACTTTGTGCAAAACAATACACACCGTGATTTGAAACACTAACACACACGTCTATGCATTAGACACAGAAGTACACTATATTACCAAAAGTATTCGCTCACCTGCCTTTACTCATTCTATGAACTGAAGTGCCATCCCATTCCTAACTCATAGAATTCAATATGATGTCGGTCCACCTTTTGCAGCTATTACAGCTTCAACTCTTCTGGGAAGACTGTCCACAAGGTTGAGGAGAGTGTTTATAGGAATTTTTGACCATTCTTCCAAAAGCGCATTGGTGAGGTCACACACTGATGTTGGTCGAGAAGGCCTGGCTCTCAGTCTCCGCTCTAATTCATCCCAAAGGTGTTCTATCGGGTTCAGGTCAGGACTCTGTGCAGGCCAGTCAAGTTCATCCACACCAGACTCTGTCATCCACGTCTTTATGGACCTTGCTTTGTGCACTGGTGCACAGTCATGTTGGAAGAGGAAGGGGCCCGCTCCAAACTGTTCCCACAAGGTTGGGAGCATGGAATTGTCCAAAATGTTTTGGTATCCTGAAGCATTCAAAGTTCCTTTCACTGGAACTAAGGGGCCAAGCCCAGCTCCTGAAAAACAACCCCATACCATAATTCCTCCTCCACCAAAGGCCAAGTGATTAGGACACCTGATTCTGATCATTTGAATGGGTGAGCGAATACTTTTGGTAATATAGTGTATATCAAGATGTCACTTCCTTGCTATTCTAAAGCACTGACTGTCAAATTACCACACCTATGAGCCAGTTGATTGAACACTGCCATCAGGTGTGCAAACACAAGATTGCTTAATTGTAGACACACCAATCAGGTTTAAGCACTATAAAAATGCAGCAGGTGAGTTTACCAAGCTTAACCAAAATGGAAGGAAGAGGAAGAGGAAGAGGAAGAGGAAGACCTCAAGCAGGAGTAGGTGAAGCTCAAAGGAGAAGAGGTCCAACTTTATAAGCAATGAAATTCGCGCAACTCTTGTGGACCATGTTGTGAACCATGGATTGACGCTGAGGGAGGCTGGACTGAGAGTCCAGCCAAATCTCAGCAGATTCACCGTGGCATCTGTCATAAGGGCATTCAGACTGGAAATGTGGAAATGTGTTTACAGTTGTGCAAATCCGAGCAATGTTTTGCAAATTCACTGTGTGCTTCACCCATACTACTCTATGCACTTAGAAGCAGAATTAGCCGAAAGTGTTAAAGGTTTTCAACAGCAGAGTGTAACTGGTGCAAACAGAGTTAAGTCATATGCAACGTGTGTGTTTCATATGGTAAAAAAATATGGTTTTGATAAGTTAGTGTATAGTTTTTACAAGAGTGGTTCATTTTGCAAAGGAGTTAAGGTGTTTTGCTAATTGGGTATGTGGTTGTGCTATTCGTGTGTTGGGTTTTGCTAAACAAAACAAAACAATCAAAATTGTGTTTATTCAATCGTAAAAAACTGTAATTCAGCCTCAGGTTACCTAGGAGACGACTGAAATTTTTCAAACAAGCAAACCATGAGCAACACTTACATTGCTCATTGCTATGGTCTGGCTACCTCTGACCACATACCAATAGCTATGGTGCTAAATGTTGAGACTGTGCCCCTCTTGGTGGACTCTGGGAATACTGTAAACTCTGAGAAATTAAATTGGGCTAAGTTGTCTAAGAAAAACATTGATAGTTATACTGTCTTAACGGACAGCTTATTAAATCACGTTGTTTTGCCGAGAGACGCTATAACATGTCTTAATATGAACTGTACTGATCCAAAACATGTTGTTGACCTTTGTGACTTATAGACCTTTTCAGAGCAAATACAGGTGTTACCAAGGATACTAATTAAGGCTCCATTCCATTTAGTGTACCAGAGCGTTTTCTAATGAGCCACACCTGTCTTTGTTTATACTCTCTGAAAAGGTCTATATGATAACATCATCAAGGCTCTACATGCCTCTGCTGGGTCTCTGTGGGCATAAGAAGGCGTTTAACATCAAACCTAGGTGGAACTAGACATGTCTACATTAATCACTACACTAAAAAGTCACATTGTTTCTAAACAAGACTTAATAGGTCAATTGTCTATTCCATCTCAGTTCTTAATATCTATGCTGTACTTTTTCTCTTTGCAGGTTATTTTAGAGGGAGCCTATACCGCCTATACGGAGTTTTATATGAGATGATCAGGACTGCACGGGAGTGGCAGTGGAGTTAATTTATTTAGCATGATAAAAAAAATCTTGTTTGGACAGTTACAACCTGTGTAGTCCAAAGTTTCATTTTGTATTACGAGTTTAAAATTTTATACATGGAGGAGTAATAATAATTGACGGGGCATGGGTACGAGATGATAGCAGTAATGTTTGTTTCACTGGCTCTCTTTCAGGAACAGAAAAGCCACGTTTTTCCCTAAACTCAAGGCTAACAAGGTTTCACTCAACCCGCCTTCTGGAAAAAGGCCTGGCCCTGATCACTGTGCTGTGTGCTTCCGTGAGAAATGGCGCGCACACGGCCATTCACAGCAAAACAAATTAAAACTGAGCTTTCAAGCACATTTTTAAATGTTAAAAATAACATTAAAGACATAAATATGGCGTGCGCAATTTCAAATTTGGCTGGAACTCCAAATTTACCAACCCGGCCTTTCAGTGAAATTGTACTTTTTGTAATGTTACTAACCTTAAATACTCTGGAAACATTTTGCAGAGTTACATCCAGCTCGCGTACCTGGACGCTTCTCTGACCCCTCCACAACGTCACTCGGTCAGCCATGTTGAAGTCGTTGCCTTCTTGCCAATTCTCGGGTAATGACAGCTCCTCGCCGGTGAAACACACTGCACCACTTCTTGCATGTTTGTGTTTTGAGGGCATTGTGTGCCCGACAGTTTTATCAATGAATCTACACAGTTTTCGTTTTCCCACTATGTCGGACTCGGCCCATTTCAAAACTCATTCCGGCGCCAGCATACAATTTATATTATCATTGTTAAGATTACATCAGTGACAGATTTCTTTCCAGTGTGATGTTTACTGAACATTATGTGTAAATCCTCTCTCCACACCCCGGAGATCCAATAACAACTTTTATGTTTTCCCCTTGTAAAATCCATGCTGTGCATTTACCAAGAATTACCAGCAGGTGTCGCACTGCGAGCATAGCCTCGGGGGGTCGTCGTTTTACCTGTTCAATCTTTGATGTTTTATCAGAGATGGACAGAGTACTCCACCCCAGTACTTGAGTAAGAGTACAAATACTACTGGTCAGAATTTACTCTATTACAAGTAAAAGTAGCTCAGTCGACATGTTACTCCAGTAAGAGTAAAAAAGTACTTGCTTTTAAAGGTACTTAAGTATCCATGCTTTCAAATGTAAATTTAAAGTTAAAAGTAAGAGTAAGAGTAAATGTCTTATTCTTCACATCAATGAATGACTCTAATTGTTTCTAAACGAATGTAAGGACCTTTTAACTCTTGTTAGTGAGAATGAACTCTTTGAAAGCAGCTGCACTGATGTGCTGCTTTTAGGGGTTAGGGTTTCCTTCACAGACAAACACAGCTTGTGTCCAATAGGATTTTAGAAAAATACCTGAAAGTAACCAGTACTTTTCAGCCTTCCTACAAATTAACTCCAGTAAAAGTACTAATATTTGTCTTGGAAATGTATTCAAGTAAGAGTAATAAGTACCAAAGAAATCTAATACTCAAGTAAAGTACAAATCCTCTGGATATGTACTTAAAGCAGAAGTAAGTGGTCCGGTCGTTTTGGCTAATGCTGCGTTCCAGGCAGGCTTTTGAAATCGTAAATTACAGCTTCAAGTCACAACTTACGACTTTGTAGCGTTTCAGGCAACCCACTCGTGTTTTTCCGACCTGTTTTACCGGTGAAAGTCACTATAACGGCCACTCGTAACTTCCGACCGGTGAACTCGTACCAGATCGAACTGGTACCACTTCACGGTCGGAAAAATACGAGTTTCCTTGAACGCACCATAACAGTCCTCGTCCCTACGTCGCCACATTCACGGCGTTCCTTGGCTGCACACACAGCCCTGCATGCCGTTCTCTCTCCTCATTGGATAAAAACTGTAGGATACGATAAATGTTTTCTCCTCGGCTCAGAGCAGAGCAGAGGGACTGACAGACCCGTGTTTCAGACCAAACACTCTATGTAAGTGATTGCTGTCGGAAGATATAACTATTTAAGACTTATATTAACACAAATATATCACTTACTTCTGCTTTAAGTACAGTAGCCTACTCAAGTAAATGTACTCTCTCTACTCACTCTAAACCAGGGGTGTCAAAGTCATTATAGTTCAGGGGCCGCATTCGGCCTAATTTGATCTCAAGAGGGCCGGAACAGTAAAATGATCGCATTTGCATATTAACCTGTAAATAACAAGAACTCCACATTTTTCCCTTTGTACTTTGTGCAAAGTACATTATTAAGATGTGTACAGTTTATGAGCTATCCTTTTTACAAAAAAATATGAACATTCTGAAATTTAGGGCTGGGCAATATGAACCAAAAGTAATATTGTAATATTTTTTTTAACTGAATGGCAATATAGGATATACATAGGCCTATAGCCTATTTATACTATTTCCATGATATAATTATGAGTTTCCACCAATTAGCAGCCAGTAGCGGCTTAATATTTTTGTCAGAGGCAAATCCTTAAAAAGGCTGTCAGTTCTAGGTCAAAACCACATGTGGCAAATGACACAGACAATTGTAGGTATTGGGCTGATATTAAATTGTAGCTATAGGAAAAATACATCTCCCTCTCTCTCTCTCTCTCTCTCTCACACACACACACACACGCACGCACGCACGCACGCACACACACACACACACACCTGTAACTGCGCTGTCCCTCTCCTCTCTCTCTGTTCCCCTCCTCTGTTGCTTTGAGCTCCCAGCTGTGCGTGGATACGTAACTACAGGTTATATCTGGCTTATCACGCGGGCCTTGACTTTGACACCTATGCTCTAAACCATAGGTGTCAAAGTCAAGGCCCGCGGGCCGGGACCGGCCCGCCAGGCGGTCCAATCCGGCCCGCGGGACAAATGTTGGAGTTCCGTTTCTTTCGGCCCTCTCTCAGCAGTCTGCTGAGCTCACTCCCCCGCCCCTCCCTCACAGATTGAGTGAGCGCCACTTCTCCTCTCCCCCCCGCCCCTCCCTCCCTCCCTCCCTCAAGTTGCAGCGGACAACAGAGACACAGAGCCGCCGACTCTCACGTATTGACTACTACAACACAACAACAGCGGCTCGTTGCGTAGTGTAAGGACAGCACCGACATTCACCGCTAAAGTCCTGCTCTTGGCCCAGCTCGGCTCGAGTTCTCACGCCTGGGATCCACTGGCGTTCGTTTCGTCCGCCGCGACGCGGCTGCCTGTTCATTTCTATGGGACGCGTCAAACCGTTAATGACGCGCCCGCAAAGCATTCTGGGTACGCGGCGCGTCCGTTCGAGCAGTTGCGGCGCGTCCAAAAGTTGACCGGAGCTCAACTTTATGCAAATGAATGCGTCCGACGCAGGGTCGCTGTCCAATGGGGAGCGAGATAGAGAACAGCTCGGGGGGGCGGGGGTCTGCTTGTCCACTGTCCGTTAACTCGCCGGTCTGTGTTCCCGCCTACCGAAGCGTCCGTTTTTTCAGAGGCGTCGCGTCCGGCAAGAAATCGCATTGACGCCAGTGGATCCCTAGCGTCACTGGGCCTGAAAGTTAAAACCCAACACGGTCCGACCTGCTGATGAAGCCCCGGCGCGACGTGGCCGGACTCATTAGCGCAAATTCTCGATCCGAACCGGCGTGTCCGGTCGGGTTGGTGGGGCAGAACCGGCCTGGGGGCAGAACTGGCCCGGTGATAAGCCAGATATAACCTGTAGTTACGTATAGGGTGGCCATTTCCACAACACCAAAAAGGAGGACACTTTGCGGCATTTAGTGAGGAAATAAAAATTGCAACATACAACTCTAGTGTACTCCCCACAACAATACAATTTTGTACATGATAACGATGGTATCATGATACAATGATTCTGAGATACTCTGTTCAACACAAGACAATTTATCTATGATATCATGTATGTGTAACAGAAGAGGAAAAAATATTCCTGAGAAGGCGAAAAGTATTTGTTCACAGTATTTGTATTTATTCAATAGCCTACATCTGTTTTGCAAAGTGCAGTGCCACAAAGCAGAACATGTATGGCCTTAACCTTTATGTCTGACACAGACACTTTTGTCCAATGTGGTACATGTGCCGGAAAAAAATTTCAGGCCACAAATACACATTCCACTTAATATTAATAAGCATATAGAACTTTTTTTTATGAAAACAACAAAAGACAGTAAGAAAAAAAACACCAAAACAGGTGAATATTGAACTGAAAAGTCCACAGTGTATTCCACAGTGATTCAGTCCTTTGGGGACATGTCTGCAGTGTATTTGTGTTTATGTATGTGTGTGTGTGCAGCTGCAGTCCACCTGTATTTTAACTGATTTAAGTCCCTGTCCTCAGTATCCTGTTCTTCAATACGGCCTCAGCCCTCAGCAAAATCCACCTTCACCTGCTGCAGCAGCTCAGGGAAAAAAAAAGGGGAAAAAAGCACCGGCGTGATGCCTTGCAATGGCCGCTTTTCATTGTGTGCTAACACAACAAAGTGTGCAATACGCATGCAAATCGTCTTTGCTACTTTTGCTCACAAGCGTGCGCTCTTTTGACCATTCGGCATTGAATGAGGTCCGTTTTTTTCGGCTTGTTAACATTCAGTTAATGAGATGAGAGACACAGCTAGCACACGGAAACAGGGGGCGGCTTGTTTACATTTTCAACCAATGAGAAATCGAGTGACACCGCTTTTAGCCAATCATTTTTAACCAAGCTTTTTTTTTTAACCGAAAGTCTTACACCATTGGACGATATGCAGCGTTGCGTTCAGGTGCAACTCCAAAAAGGAGGACAAATAAGCGTCCGGCTTGAGGCTGCGCCGGACGCCGGACAAGGCATTGAAAATCCGGACTGTCCGGCCTAAAGCCGGACACCTGGTCACCCTAGTTACGTATCCACGCACAGCTGGGAGCTCAAAGCAACAGAGGAGGGGAACAGAGAGAGAGGAGAGGGACAGCGCAGCTACAGGTGTGTGTGTGTGTGTGTGTGTGTGTGTGTGTGTGTGTGTGTGTGTGTGTGTGTGTGTGTGTGTGTGTGTGTGTGTGAGAGAGAGAGAGAGAGAGAGAGGGAGATGTATTTTTCCTATAGCTACAATTTAATATCAGCCCAATACCTACAATTGTCTGTGTCATTTGCCACATGTGGTTTTGACCTAGAACTGACAGCCTTTTTAAGGATTTGCCTCTGACAAAAATATTAAGCCACTACTGGCTGCTAATTGGTGGAAACTCATAATTACATCATGGAAATAGTATAAATAGGCTATAGGCCTATGTATATCCTATATTGCCATTCAGTTAAAAAAAATATTACAATATTACTTTTGGTTATTGCCCAGCCCTAAATTTCAGAATGTTCATATTTTTTTGTAAAAAGGATAGCTCATAAACTGTACACATCTTAATAATGTACTTTGCACAAAGTACAAAGGGAAAAATGTGGAGTTCTTGTTATTTACAGGTTAATATGCAAATGCGATCATTTTACTGTTCCGGCCCTCTTGAGATCAAATTAGGCCGAATGCGGCCCCTGAACTATAATGACTTTGACACCCCTGCTCTAAACTGTCCACTGCTGTGTTTTATAACAGGTTTTGAAATGGAGCAGTAGCTGGTAACGGCATTTTCTCTTCAAAATCAGTTCAATTAAGTAGTTAAAACAGATTAACTGATGGTTGACATACTTGCCATTCGCCACTATGTAGGTGGGGTTTAGTCCACAAAACATTTTGAGGTCTGGAGGTCAGATTTGATGCACAATACTTATAAGCTGTCGTCCATGTAAGTTTATAAAACAGATTATGATTGTACATTCTTTCTGTCTTGGAACACAACTCATTTACATGTTCAAAAATGAATTTCTAGTAAGGTTGTACAGTAAGTGCTTTTATTGTATTTGAAAAATTACAAAGTTGTACTGTACTTGAAAAACATGTGGCTAATGCTACTGCTTCTTCACCATGGATTTACAGGTCACACACATCTTCTGGTGATCTCAATAAGAGACCGAATTGCATCTTTGAAAGGGCCATAGTCGTTGTGAACTACATTTTGGTGTAGTGTCATCAAGTCAAAGTGGGAACTAAACTCTGTTTCAGCCCACTGTTGGGCAGCTTCAGAGGGGAAAGGATCACGTCCAAAAATGGATTCCCTTTTCAAGGTGGACCCCACCTCCTGCTGATACAGGTCAGCTGCAACACCACCAACAGGCAGGAGATCCACAGGTATTTTGGCAGGACACCCTTCCTTAGACCGCTCATTTGGGATTCCCTTTCCTGCAAGACAGGACATTGAGTAGTGAGATTTAAGTTGAAACTGACAGGCAAAATTATTGTTTTAGCTATCCATCAGCATCTTGGAGTTGTCAATATTGAATACGAACTTCATTTCATTTGTCATTTTATTCTTGCTTAAATGTATTGATGCCCATCTGCTTTTGAGAATCCAGTAGGCTTTATCTTTACATCTCTAGCAGAATCATACCAGGGATCCTGTGTGCATTCCATGCTGCCACGACATTTGTGAGGCCAATAGCCATCTGGCAGGTCAGGTTTGATACACAATACTTTGATAGGCTGTCCTCCATGTCCACTTCTTCCTGGTCCACCAGCTGTACCAAAGCTGTCTTCAACGGGTAGTTGACTCGTGCATTCACCTCAACCCACATTCTCTCTATCACATGGTTCTGTGTAGGTTTTAAGGATAGGTCAGTCTGCATGCTCTCATTAGAAGTATGCAAAAATTCCATGACACCAGGATTGCTTGACACTCTTAGGGTTAGGGTTTGTTGAAGGTGTCTGAAGGTACGGCTGCCTTTGAAGATTGTGTCTGTGCTCTGCCAGCCTTCCCTGGATGAATAACATCAAATAAAATTCTCTCCCACAGTCAACTCTGACCTGGTCCCATAGGCCATAGGAAAGCACAGCAGGTCTGAGGATAAACAGACAGACAAACATTAGGGGCGTAACAGTTCACAATATCCGCGGTTCAGTTCATATCACGGTTTTAGGATCATGGTTTTCTTTTTCTATTTATTCAACACTCTAAAAATATCATACAGCTTAAAGTCTTTATCTTAATAATCCACCATCTACAGTATTTCTTGTGGGGGGAGGGGGGTGAATGAGAGAAATTTCTGAGAAATTTCTGGGTTTTATTAACAAATAAATGTTGGATGGTTGTCCGATGTTATATCTTGTTAATTGTCTGATGTTATATTTTGTTCATTGTCTGATGTGACACTTTGTCTGATGTTTGTCTGTTGTATTATGTTGTTTTTTTGCACAAGAAGCAAGTGCCTTAGAGGCAAGAACATTTTCAGAAGACATTCTGACAAATAAAGTGCTCAAACTCAAAACCCAAACTCAAACTCAGTAGTAAACACTTGTGAAGTTATTTTACCTGTACACTTCGTCATAAATGACAATGTTGTTCTTTATCGGCATGGTGGAGTGACTGACAACCTTCTTGCTGAAACCATCGATAGCCATTACATGGGTCACCCCAAACATCACAAGCTTCTCATTTTGATCTACATGCAGCTTGTGACCCATGTATTCAGCATTCAGGGTATGGGGTTCAGATTTCTGGCACCCTAAAATATAAAAACAAATTATTATTATTTTTTATCCTTAAATGGCAGAGTCTACCTTTTGATTGAAATGCAGAAAAAACCTTACCTGCTGTCTTTCAGTGTGGTAGGGGTGATGAACATTTTTCAACATTTTTCCCACTCTGCCCGCAGAAGCTTTCACTCCTTTTGTGGACAGATGTCCAGTCATCATTTTTCGACCAAACGATTTTCCAGTCTGAAGGAGAGGGGGGTATGTACAGTATGTTCAATACGGGTGAATTTGCCAAATGTGTGGGACACTTAAACTCAAGTGGGTATAGGTCTTATAGCAAAAGAAAGTTAATGTAAATGTGGGCTCACACAAGCTGTGATATTGCATGATCAAAATCACATGACATCTCAAATGTCCAATCATAGAGGACAGCAGGGACAGCCTTCAAACCGGAGGCACTTTGCATGAAGACCACAAAAATGCTTGTGACAAGTAAATGTTGAGTGTATAAGTTCTTTAAAAAAACAACATTATTGCTATTTTTTTTTAATCAAAATGTATTTAGAATGTGTTTATGCATCAAAATACAGTTTCATGCAATCATTCTGAACATGGATATACCAAACCCAAAGTAATTGGACCATTTTAGGCCAACATTTTCCACCAAGAACCTGCTCTGGTGCTGAAATTGCTTCTTAAAGACCAAATTGGGACAATTTATTTTGAATACATCAACATTATTATGTGGGAGTATTAGATTAATGTGTAGACTATGTGTTTCTTTATCTGTGATCTATCTGCTATACAACAAATCACATTAACGTAAAGCACTGCAAAACAACTTCACATTGAAGCAATATAGGCAAGTTTATATTACCTCAATGATACCTTGAGCCACTTCAACAGCAAGTTGGTCATCGGGACAGAAGTCCTTCACAAGCCTATGCTCTGATATCATTTTGGTGGCATTTTACTGTAGAAATGTGGAGAAAAATAACCTTAACCTTAAAGTCACCCCTATAATAAAACCCAGTTACAGTATGCTGACCTTTGACCTTACGTCACATCAATTCCTTCATAGGTGTCTTCCTCATTTCTTTTGCATATTGTTCCTGACATCTCACTCTACTTCTGGTATCATTTTGGTGGCATTCTACTGTAGAAATGTGGAGAAAAATAACCTTAAAGTCACCCCTATAATAAAACCCAGTTACAGTATGCTGACCTTTGACCTTACGTTAGATCAATTCCTTCATAGGTGTGTTCCTCATTTCTTTTGCATATTGTTCCTGACATCTCACTCTACTTCTGGTATCATTTTGGTGGCATTCTACTGTAGAAATTTGGAGAAAAATCATTTTAAAAATCCCACCATTTACAGTATGCTGACCTTTGACCTTACCTCACACCAATTCCTTCATAGGTGTCTTCCTCATCTCTTTTGCATACTGTTCCTGGGGTCTTATTCTACTTCTGATATCATTTTGGTGGCATTCTACTGTAGAAATGTGGAGAAAAATAACCTTAAAGTCACCCCTATAATAATAAATCATTATGGGTGGGATTTTTAAAATGATTTTTCTCCACATTTCTACAGTAGAATGCCACCAAAATGATACCAGAAGTAGAGTGAGATGTCAGGAACAATATTCAAAAGAGATGAGGAAGACACCTATGAAGGAATTGATCTGACGTAAGGTCAAAGGTCAGCATACTGTAAATGGGTTTTATTATAGGGGTGACTTTAAGGTTATTTTTCTCCACATTTCTACAGTAAAATGTCGATGAAAGGTGATTTTTCTCCCCTTTACGACAGTGAAATATAACTAAAAAGTTGATTAATCTTGTAAGTGATTTTCCTCCACATTTCTCCAGTAAAAGCACATAGGCTTTATGTATCTTTCAGGACCTTCACTTTGCTCGAGAACCGTGTTTACCGTATTTACTGTAGCGCGCGCCCAACGAAAATCAAACAGCGGCTCACTTTACCGCGGTTGTTTGAGGTCTGCCCTAACACGTCTCAGCGTTGTATCACCAACAAAGGCCAACAGAAAGACAGTAATAATGTTAAACTGTGCATGAGAGTGCTGAATGAGTGTGGGGAGGACGTCCCGAGATTCGTGTCACACTTTCTGGACGATTTGCCACCCGTGTCATTCAACTATATAGATGTTTCGGCACTGCTGGGCAGAATGGAACAATTGAACGGTGAGATCTGTTGCATGAGGAGAGCCCTGGAAATCCAGTCAAATGTTTGTGAAGGTTTGCGGGAGGTGACGGCGGCCATTGATGGGCGATTGACCGTGGAGCAGCCGCTCCCCCCAGCGACGGAGCCCGCGGCTGCCGAACGGATTGCAGACTCAACTGTCCAGAGGGAGACGGTGACCACAGCCCTAACACCAACTGTCCAGAGGGAGACGGTGACCACAGCCCTAACACCAACTGTCCAGCGGGAGACCACAGCTTTGACCCCAACTGTGGCGGCCCGGTCATCGGGGCAAACACAATCTCCTGCCTGGACCACGGTAGTGAAGAAGGCGGGTCGTGTTAAGCCAGCACCGGGAAATCCTGCGGTGCAGCACAGACTTCATCGGGGTAAATCGCCAGCGAGATCAGAGAGAAAGAAGACGGGAATCATCGGAACGGGCACGGCCAGTAGGTAAAAACTGTTACAACGAAGATGGTGAGTGTCTTTGCTTCAAAGTTTGATCCTAACCTGGATGCCGACACTCTATCCATCTATTTGAAAGACAAATTGAGACGGGAGGTGATCTGTCGTAAAATTGAAACATCTGGAAGTGGATTCAGCTCTTTCTGTGTCACTGCTGAATGTAACAATGTAGCAGAGATGTATGATCCGCACCTGTGGTCGGCTGGCTCTTTTGTTAGACGTTATTTTGAGCCACGCCAGCCTAGAGGCGTTGGTTCTGGAGCTGCTGGACTAGATGGTAAACCACGCTCCCGGTTTCCTGCAATACAGCCTGTGGTGTGTGATTATGTGCCTATGTGCCCGGTACTGGCGTGACAGCCCAGGGGCCTCATTTATCATTGTGGATACACGCTTTTTTACACGCTCTTTCCCCCATTTTGTGCGTACGCACTTTTCTCCGCCTAATTTGGGATCTATCAAACCAAAACTTGTCGGGAGTAAGAGCAAAAATTTACGACCAGTCCGACCATGGCGTACCGGCATTTACACGCTTTTTGAAGAACAAGAGGAATTGGCGACGCCGCTGCAGAGTCAGAGAACTGCAGTGTGAGAGGGAGAGAGGAGCGCGGACACTGTTTGAAGTAGCAAGTGGTGGTGATGATGACCCCCCCGCCCCCCCCCCACCACCACCACCACCACCACCGCACACGTGTTGACGTCGGCACTTTACATGAAAAGCACAGCGACTCAGATTTTTCCCCTGTGCATTTACACTAGTTTGCTCCTAAATACTGGCTTTATAAAACGAATTTCGTTTTCTTTTGATATCATATTGATATTTTCCCCTGCATGTAGGCTACACCTCTTCCACAACCCGTCTGTCCAGTCTGGAAAATAATTTCTGCGACGTGCGTGTGTTACGTAGCCAGACTGGACACACACAAAGCAAGCAGCAAGCACAATAATGTCGGCGCAAATCAAAGCAAATGAGAAAACATGATCGATATTTTTTGTGTGAATAATATTTATTGTATTTAACAAAACTGGGTGCTGCCCAACATCATTTTAGGAAAAGTCACAGACTGGTGGACTTCAATGTTTTTTTTTTTTTTTTTTTTTTAAATATATAGCTATGCACAAATGAAAATCAAAGTCTTCCAGTGAACGGAAGTTGGGGGTTAGTGGAAAGGGGTGCAAAGTACTGACTGGCAGTGGAAACCCTGCTTTAAATTATTATGACATAATCTAAAATAAGGGGCAGAATAAATATGATTCTTCTTCTTTCTGTTCTGTTTCATTTAGATTTGGGAGTTTTTTGTTTTTATTGTAGCCTTTCAATGCAAGATGATGTTTCTGACTGATATTGCCGTGTTACCGTGTATCTCGCTTTCAGAGAAATTCCGCTTCTTCCTCCGCTCTCCGTCCGTCTGTTGTCTTCACCGTCTTCCCCTGACGTCATTCCACACGTTTCCAGAGTGCACATGGCTACTTAATATGCACGTAACTGATTTGCATTGACCACATATGGTTGCGTGGGGCCGTTTAGGGGGCTGGGTATGAGGCGTGTTCTCATCCACGCTTTTCTCAGGTCCGGTGTGATCTATCAAGGGAAATACCGTGCAGCCGTGTGTACGCGGAGTTTGATAGATCTGAAAAGAGTGTATATTTTTTGGTCGTAAGCACATTTTGCCTTTCCGTCATACTGAAAATTTAAGAGGACTTTTACACGCTCTTTGATAAATGAGGCCCCAGATCTGGCCCCAGATCTGGGGCCTCATTTATCAAAGAGCGTGTAAAACTCATACCCAGCCCCCTAAACGGCCCCACGCAACCATATGTGGTCAATGCAAATCAGTTACGTGCATATTAAGTAGCCATGTGCACTCTGGAAACGTGTGGAATGACGTCAGTGGAAGACGGTGAAGACAACAGACGGACGGAGAGCGGAGGAAGAAGCGGAATTTCTCTGAAAGCGAGATACACGGTAACACGGCAATATCAGTCAGAAACATCATCTTGCATTGAAAGGCTACAATAAAAACAAAAAACTCCCAAATCTAAATGAAACAGAACAGAAAGAAGAAGAATCATATTTATTCTGCCCCTTATTTTAGATTATGTCATAATAATTTAAAGCAGGGTTTCCACTGCCAGTCAGTACTTTGCACCCCTTTCCACTAACCCCCAACTTCCGTTCACTGGAAGACTTTGATTTTCATTTGTGCATAGCTATATATTAAAAAAAAACAAAAAAAACATTGAAGTCCACCAGTCTGTGACTTTTCCTAAAATGATGTTGGGCAGCACCCAGTTTTGTTAAATACAATAAATATTATTCACACAAAAAATATCGATCATGTTTTCTCATTTGCTTTGATTTGCGCCGACATTATTGGGCTTGCTGCTTGCTTTGTGTGTGTCCAGTCTGGCTACGTAACACACGCACGTCGCAGACATTATTTTCCAGACTGGACAGACGGGTTGTGGAAGAGGTGTAGCCTACATGCAGGGGGAAATATCAATATGATATCAAAAGAAAACGAAATTCGTTTTATAAAGCCAGTATTTAGGAGCAAACTAGTGTAAATGCACAGGGGAAAAATCTGAGTCGCTGTGCTTTTCATGTAAAGTGCCGACGTCAACACGTGTGCGGTGGTGGTGGTGGTGGTGGTGGTGGTGGGGGCAGGGGGGGGGGTCATCATCACCACCACTTGCTACTTCAAACAGTGTCCACGCTCCTCTCTCCCTCGCATACTGCAGTTCTCTGACTCAGCAGCGGCGTCGCCAATTCCTCCTGTTCTTCAAAAAGCGTGTAAATGCCGGTACGCCATGGTCGGACTGGTCGTAAATTTCGGCACTTTCTCCCGACAAGTTTTGGTTTGATAGATCCCAAATTAGGCGGAGAAAAGTGCGTACGCACAAAACGGGGGAAAGAGCGTGTAAAAAAACGTGTATCCACAATGATAAATGAGGCCCGATGTTGCTATGGAGATAAGCGTCCTGTCTTACAACTGCCGTGGCCTGCGCTTAGGGCAGAGCGCAGAGGATAAAGCGCGCCGCATTGTTGTGGACCAGTTGTTGGAGCACTGTGACATTCTGTGCTTACAGGAAACTTTTCTAGCTAAGCAGGATCTGAAAGGACTGAATTCAATTAATGACAATTTCCATGGCGCGGGTGAGTCCACCACTGACCTCAGCCTGGGTATAAAAAGGGGCAGAATACCAGGAGGTGTGGCAATCCTGTGGAACAAGAAACTGGACTCAGTAGTGAATGACTGGTGCATTGCCATACACTTGACATAGCTTGACAAGGAAATTGTAATTCTAAATGTCTATACCCCATATGAATGCCAGAATAATGAAGAAGACTATATGAATAAGTTGGCGTTTATCAGCTCTTTCTTAATAAATGAGCAATTTACTAGTGTTTTTATTGTTGGGGATATGAATGCTGATATTTTAGACAGTAGATCTGTATTTGCTAACCATCTGAACCATCTCTGTAGAGATAATAATCTAATACTGTCCAGCAGGGAGATGTTGCCATCTGAAAGCTACACGTATATAAGTGAGGCATGGCACACCACATCCTGGTTGGATCATTGTCTCTCAACAGCTGTTCACACTTCTCTGACAAACATGGAAATTTTATATAATGTATCTACCTCAGATCACATCCCTCTAAAGAAGAGCATTAGATGGGACATCATACCTGACACTGTAAAATGTGTTTTATTCCTGATCATGTGGACTGGTCCTCTCTTCCAGAGGAAGACATTGCTTTCTATTTTGCTCACACTGATCAACTGTTGAGTAATATATATCTGCCAAGAGAGGCACTGATTTGTAAAAATACTAATTGTTCTAACATTAATCATAAATTGGATATTTCTGCAGTGTACATTGATATTGTAACAGCTCTACTCAAAGCCAGCGAGCCTCTTCTTAAAGCAAAAAAGAAGGGTAAACCTAGACCTGGGTGGAACACGTATGTTGCTGAATTTTATACAGAAGCCTGTGAAGCTACTAAATCCTGGGCTATGGCTGGTAAACCGAGACAGGGACCTATCTTTGAATACAAGAAGCATACAAACGCAAAATATAAATATGCTATACGTTACATCAGTAAAAATGAGCAAACATTGAGGGCCGATTCCATGGCCAAGAAACTTTTAGATAAAAACAGCCAAGCTTTCTGGAAAGAGGTAAATCGTGTCAATAATTGCAGACCTTCATTACCATGTACAGTAGATGGAGTCTCTGGTGCTAATGCAATTGCTGCACTCTGGCAACAGCATTATAAGAAACTATTTAACTGTGCTCCAACTGAAGGCTATCAAGTAAATAATGTTGAAAGTGTGAGTACAATCAAGACCCATGAGGTGTATCAAGTGATCAGAAACCTATCAGTCAATAAATCCACAGGTATGGATTCTATCTCTGCTGAGCATCTCAAATTTGCTAGCTCAAGGATATCTCCTCTGCTTGCACTATGCTTTACTGCCTTCATGGTCCATGGCTGTCTGCCGGACTCTATGATGTCAGTGCTGCTGGTTCCTGTTGTCAAGGATAAATCTGGGAAAGTATGCAGCTCAGACAATTACAGACCCATTGCTCTTGCGAGTGTCTTGTCTAAAGTTGGTGAACAAATTATTCTGGAAAGAGTCAATGCATTAATTACCGCTGCAGAAAATCAATTTGGGTTCAAACCTAAGCACAGTACAGATATGTGTATCTATGTGTTAAAAGAATTGTTGAGTAACTACAAAAGAAAAAACTCATCCATGTTTATGTGCTTTTTAGATGCTTCCAAGGCATTTGACCGCGTGAACCATAGGAAGTTATTCAATAAATTGAGTGAAGCAGGCGTCCCAAAATACATAGTGAGAATCCTGTCTTACTGGTATGCTCACCAAACAATGCAGGTGAAGTGGGATAATTGTGTATCTGCCCCCTTTCATGTCAGTAATGGAGTCAGACAGGGGAGCATTTTATCACCCATTTTATTTAATTTCTACATGAACAGCATGTCAAAAGAGTTAAAAATGTGTAAAACTGGCTGTATGGTTGGCAGTACTGTGGTGAACCATCTTATGTACGCGGATGACTGTGTGCTCTTTAGTCCGAGCTCAGCTGGCCTGCAGCAGCTTCTTAATGTGTGTTCTTTGTATGGAGAACAACATGACATAAAATATAATGATGACGAGGACATTCTGCGTCAGTCTCGCATGTTATATGTGCAAGCAAATGTGCTAAAACGGAAATTTGGCTGTTGTTCTGATGATGTGAAGCTGACTCTGTTTAAAGCTTATTGCACACCGCTGTACACTGCACATCTGTGGACAAATTACAAAAAAACGAGTTTTCGGAGACTACAAGTGGCATATAATGACTCTTTGAGAATCTTGTTAAAACAGCCCAGATGGACCAGCGCCACTGAAATGTTTGTGAATGCTCGAGTCAACACTCTCCAGTCTGTCTTAAGAAATATCATGTATAAGTTCATTTGTCGCCTAAACAACTCAGAAAATCAGATTGTGATGGAACTGACAAACGTTGCATTTAGTGCCACACGTTACACGTCACTGCTCTGGAAACACTGGTAGAAGTGTCTCTTAATAAGGGGCTGCTAGGCTACCCCGTATGTTGTTGTTATTGTTGTATTTTTAACTGGACCCAGAGTCTGTACTAATAAATTATCTATCTATCTATCTATCTATCTATCTATCTATCTATCTATCTATCTATCTATCTATCTATCTATCTATCTATCTATCTATCTATCTATCTATCTATCTATCTATCTATCTATCTATCTATCTATCTATCTATCTGAATTAATCCAGAGCAGCTCTCAGTCTTTGATTCATTCAGAAGTTACTAATAATAGAGATGTCTGTTTCTTTCAGTCAGTTTTTACACCTCACATTCATCCTTTTAGTTTTCTTCTTCTTTTTGTTAACACGACAACAATAAAAAAGGAGGCAACATAAATGAAGTGCTCCTCTTTAATTTGAATGACAAATAAAGGTGGACGCCTCCTGCTCACTGACGTGCTGACACAAGAATGCAGCTGTTGAGTTTATTAATTACAGTGTCATCGTCTCCTCTGCACCGACAGAAGCTGCTGACTGCTCCTCACATCATGTAAGTAGATTTATCTTCTGTTGTTAGAAAAGTTTTCATGGAGGACGACGACAGTATTTTAATTCAGTGTCGCTATTCGTCTCTTAAATTCTTTATAATGATTTTATTCCATTTTATCATGTATGGTATATCTTACTGGTCAATATTAATAACCTATCTATTTATTCATTCTATTTATTGATGCTTGATTCCACTGTATTCCTCTGCAATTTATTTATTTATTCTACGTTATACTTTATCTATTAAAGTTGTCTGTTGTTTTTGTTTTTTGTGCTGTTAAATTATGGGAAATTAAACAGAAAGGATTGATTTTATGGTTGAAAAAGTTTTAAATTGTTTAGGCTACAACTTGGAAATATAAAAATGCTTAAAAAAAATACAAAAAAATAAAACAAAACTGACTTGTTGGTTTGTAAAAATGTCGACATTGTTCTTTGTTGAGTCTTTAAATGTTGTTTCTGTTCAGTCAAACTGGTTGAACGGCCCCTCCCTGCTCTTCTTCCTCCTCTTCTTTTATTTAATTATAGTGCATCATAAGGAGATCACAGACAGGAAATGTTCAGCAGCAGCTCAGGTGAGACATCGTATCATCATCGCCATGCCAACGACAACCGTCTCTCCAGATGTTGCAGATGTGTTTCCTCTACATTCACCTCTGTGCTCGTCTCTCCACAGACAGCCACCCGTCGGGCTACGACCTCGGCCCCGCGCCGGGCGACCAGGGCTCACATGGAGGAGATCGCCATGGAGGAGATCGCCATGGAGATCGGGATGAAGATCGCCATGGAGGAGATCGCCATGGAGATCGGCATGGAGGAGATCGGCACGGAGAAGATCGTGAAGATGGTGACAGGAGACGTGACCGCGACCGTGACCACGATGACCGCCACCGCCGGGACGAGCGCAGCCCCGATCACCATGGAGACCGCGAACATGACCACAGCCCTCGCCGTCGCCATGGGAGCGGCGATGGGAGCCCTCGCCGTCGCCATGGGAGCGGCGATGGGAGCCCCAGTCGTGACCACAGCCCTCGCCATCGTCGCCATGGCAGCGGCAGCGGCAGCGGCAGTGGAGAGAGCGGCAGTGATGACGAGCGCGGCGGCGGCCATGGAAAACATGGACGCAGACACAAACATAAGCGCGGCCACGGGCAAGGGCGTGGTCGCGGCCACGGGCGTGGAAACTGGTAGGAAGGTGAGAAATAAATTAAAAGTAAATAAGGTACAGAAAATTAGTTACTGAGGAACTAATGAGGAACTAACTATTAGTTAATGGTCAATTCTTCAGTAAATCCTAATCAAATTACTGTTACTAACCATTACTTAATCATTAGTTACTCTTTTTGGACCCTAAAGTAAAGTGAGATATCACAATGAGTAACTACTCTAATCTTGTACCTTAGTTCCTCAGTAACTACTCTAACTCTGTGTACTTATTGTAAAGTGTTACCTCCCTCTGTCTTGTCTTCCAGGCACCAGACACACTGAGACGCTGCCTGCCGCTGCTCTCGTCTTCTGCACTGGGATGAACTGTGCTGCACATACCCAACACTCCTGCTCTGTTGCTGCTGTATTTCTGATCTTGAAACAAATAAAATCTACTTAAAACATAAACAGAAATAATGTTTCAGTCTTTTTTAAAAATCTCAAGTCTAATCTGAGCTTCTCCTTTTATCTTGAGTTTGAGTAAAGATGTTGATTCTTGAGTAAATGTAGCAACAGATCATAAATTATTTAACAAATAACAATTCAGTTATGTAATCATAATTATAATGTTTGTTTGTTATGTAACTACAGAACATCTTTAGAGCTCCTCCTCCTCCTCCTCCTCCTCCTCCTCCTCCTCCTCCTCCTCCTCCTCCTCGCTGCAGTCTGGAGCTGCAGGTCATTTCAGGTGACAGGTGTAGCTCCGCCTCCTGGTGCAGGTGAATGACTCACCTGAAAGGAACAGGAATGTGCAGGTGAATAGTTTTTACCATGGAGCCTCTGTGGGTTTAACAGAGGCTTCCTGCAAACAACGAGGTAACAAATGATTTTACAGTTCAAACAGATGTTAAAAGTCAAAATGAACTTTATTTAAATGCAGTTTTAGTCGTTTTCATTGCAACATGATTTTGTGTGTTTCTCTGTGTCGTCTTTTTTTTTCTGTTCTGCTGCCAAAGTCAGACATGAAAGGCCGAGCAGGGAAACATTGACTTAACCCTGAGCCGCCCTCAGTCTGCCTCTGTTGTCATGTCCACAGAAACGCTGCCTGCGCGGTTGGTAAACACGTCGAGTGACAAGGTCGTCCTGTCCAACAGGTGCGTGACACACGACCACGTCCCACAGTAAATGAAGGAGACACTGTGCAACGTGACTCGTCTCCGAGGCCTCAGGCTCCGTCTTCCTCCTCCTCAAACCAACCAATCTGCAGGTTTTCACTTGATTAGTCCAGTTGTCCAGATGTAGGAGAGAAATAATCCGTAGGGAAGTGTTAGGGCTTTAAAGAGGAACTCTGCAGGATTTCCAACCTTGTAAGATCAGAGCCTCCAACCCGGTGTCCCAGCTCTCGTCTCTGCGGCACCGCCACACAAACGCAACGCGCCCCGTAACCCGTAATCTCTTGTTTATGATAGATAAGACTACACAGATATACACATGGTAACATGCTAGATAATAAATACACTGCAAAAACTCTTACTCTTACTAAGAATATTTGTCTTATTTCTAGTCAAAATGTCATTTCTAGTCAAAACAAATCTACTTCTACTTAAAATAAGACTCATCACATAAAAAGTAGCTTGTTTTTGACACTTTTTCTTCCTTATTACAAGCACAAAAAAACTTGCTTTCACTGGCAGATTGTTCTACTTATTTCAAGTGAAAATTTGTTTGAAACAAATGAAAATGATCTAAAAAGAAGTTCATTTTTAGGTGATGAGTCTTATTGTAAGTGGGAAACGTTTAGTTTTGACTAGAAATGAGACATTTTGACAAGAAACAAGACAAATATTCTTGGAAAGATTTAGAGTTTTTGGAGTGTAACGTTATCCACCGCTCCATGGATTGATTTCTCACCGGCTTCGTTGAAAAAAACAAATGCACATGGAGGAGAGGAGGGTTAGAGACACAGAGGAGGAGACACCAGACCTGAGAGTTATGCTGTTGGAAAGGAAAGCTTGATTTCCTCCTGAAGCCGAGACAGAAAAAGCTCAGACATGTGTTGATGTTTGTACTGATGACGTCTCCAGTTTTATCTCTCTGTCATACGAGATAGTCGCTCTCGTCGTCAATAAACGGCAGGTCCTTGTGCCGAGCCTCCACCTGCCAGCAGAGCTGCAGCGCCTGAGCCAACACATCCTCCGACATCTTGTGGGCAAAATCCAGAACTCGTGTCCCAACTGGAGGAGGAGGAGGAGGAGGAGGAGGAGGAGGAGGAGGAGGGAGCGGCGAGGAGCAGTCGGATGCCATCTCCTCCTCCACCTCCTCCTGCAGGAAGACCGTGCTTTCACCTCCTCGCTCGGCCTCCTCCTCCTCCTCCGAGCTCCTGGACTGGTTACATCCCATCTCACAGAGCCTCTCTCAGTCTCATGGCAGCTTCCAAGTGGCGGTTAGAAGAAGAGTGTTTCCCCCTAAATAACCACCTGTGAGCTTCTGTTGAACCAACAACAGTTAAACCAGTCTGTAATAACCAGGTACGGCCTCTTACAGGGGAGGAAATCCACCCACCCACTGTCACATGTAAAGGCCGGTGTGGACGGAGAGCAGGTTGATTTAAAGTTTCCTCCTCCTCCTGCAGAGTGGAGGAGGAGCACATCGATCCGTCCCACCCATCCCATAACAACATCCCTGTGTCCCCTGACCTGTCATTTACAGTTATAAGTCATTGATCTCTATTTTAATTCATTGGATAGTTGAATAAACTTTATTTAAATCCATATTTGAGCTTTGTGCATGTTTTCCAGATCCATAATGTGACCCAGAAGTTTTATTTTACCGTCTGTTTTGAGTTGAATCAGTTCAGTTTAATTTTTATTTTGAGTTCATTTTATTGAAATAGATCAATAAAAAGTAAAGAACTAATAAAAAACACCAAAGTTTTAGAGCTACAGGTGAAAACAGAAGTAGAAAGTGGGTCATGTCTGTTTACTAGATACAAGGCCTGAGGTCAGCAGGTGACGGTGCCTTCAGGGTCCCTGCAGAGGGTGGGAGTTTACACAGCTCGCAGGGCAGGGCGATGATGGTCTGTGTTTTTTTTATTTATTTATTTATTTTATCTGAGCTGATTTTATCCTGCAGCTAAAGCAACTTTATTTAGTGACTCCAGTTTTTAATTGTTCAAATAAAAAGCATTTTCAGATCTGATCTCATCTGAAGTGGAGATCCTGAACTGAATCATCTGGATATTGACCATAAAGTTTTGCTACCTCTTTAAATGTCCCATCTGATTAAAAAAAAAGAAAAAAAGGAAACGGTTCCTCCCGGGAGCCAATCATAAAGCGGAGAAGGACAGAAGGGCCAGACTCATATCAGCCGGCGTCACCGCTCCGGCCTCTCTCTCCGTCTGCCCAGGATGCTCCTCTGGTTCCTTGTGGCCGTCGTCCTCTCCGCAGCTGCAGCTTCGTCCATGGAGCCCAGTAAGCAGAGCCCCAAGCTGCTGCAGGCGGCGGCCGACAGCGGAGAGCAGTGCTCGGCCTGCGACTTCCGGGAGCACAGCAAGCAGATGCGGCTCCACAACATCAGGTCCCAGATCCTCAGCATCCTGCGGCTGGAGCAGGCGCCCAACATCAGCCGAGACATGATCCGCCAGCTGCTGCCCAAAGCGCCGCCTCTGACGCAGCTGCTGGACCAGTACGACCCGCGCGTGGAGGACGAGGACCACGCGACCACGGAGACCATCATCACCATGGCCACCATGCGTAACTAAACCAAACCAAACCAAAGCAAAGCTTCTTTTTATGTTTTTTTTTTTTGTGCGTAAAAAGCGAAATCCGTGCGTAAAGTTTGTGCGTAAAGTTTTTTTTTCGCCAAACAGTCACGGACAGGCAGCTCGTTTGTATCCTGCTAAACACAAAATATAATCTCTTTAGATTATCGTTGTCATCTCGGGTTATTTAAATATTAAAGCGAGACACGAAAGGCGAAAATGCACGGATCAATTTTGAGATTTTGGGCTGTTTTGCTTCTTTATCATGTCTTCTTTCAGAATAGAGGAAAGAAATTGTAGAAAACCCAAAATAAGGTTTTTATTTTCCTTAATTTAGTCTCTTTCGTCTGTCAGGTAGCTCTGTCTCTCTCTTCTGAACAATGGGCCTCATTCACGAACCGTTCTTAAGAACAAATTTGTTCTTAAGTCCTACCTTTTACGAAGATTGTGGCATTCATGAATGTTTTCTTATCCAGAATTTGTTCTTAACTAAGAACAAAATCTAAGAACAGTCAGGAGTATACTTACGCACTTTTAGGTGCTGAGACTTCTGCAAAAATAACCGATTATAGCGTTTTCTTTTGTTCTGCAGTTGTATGATATTATATGATTTGAATAAGAATTATTTTCTTATCTTTTATGATGTTTTTAATAATCATATATATTAATAATAATAATTGACAAATCATTGCAGTCTCTTAAAAAACATTACAGACACTAAATTCATATCATATCTTTTTTTGGGGGAGGGGGGGGGCATACAGCTGCCGATATGATTTATTTTTTTCCTAATTGCGGGCTGCAACAGTGCACTTACTGTAAGTGTTCACACTACACACAACTGTTTTTTTTTTCATATGTGATAATATGATGATATTTATGATGGCACACGTGAGAGTGTGGTCTCTCTGATAACAACCGAAGAGCTGCATCCACTGCTGACGCAACTAAATATAGCCTAAATATAAATATAAAAATATAAACTAAATATAAGCCTTTTGTTTGTTTCTTTGTTTAATTCCTGCCACAGTAGCGCCACTTCACTACTTTAGTTCTTTTTATGTTTGGAGTCTGGTGCTCCCTCCCAGATTTTCATTTGAGCATTTCAACTTTCTTTCTCACTTCATCTTCTCTGCTCAGTGCCTGTGGGTGCTGTGTGCACACGGCCCTGCAGTCTCATGCCCTTTTACGGGCATTGATGGGGCAGTTACCTATGCTAATCCTATGTTAATTAGACTCACCTGGCACACGCCCTCAACTTAAGAGGAGCTGGCATTCATCAAGTAGGAACACAGCTGCGAACAATTCTGAGGCTTACGAACGCGTTGATGAATCTGACGTAGGGTTTTCTTAAGGAACTTCTTAAGAACAACTTAAGAAAGAATCTAAGAAGGTTCTTAAAGCAGATATCAGTGGAATGTTTTTGTTAATATAAGTCCTAAATAGTCCTATTTTCCGTCAGCAATCACTTACATGAAGTATTTCAGCCTAAACACGAGTCTCTCCGTCACTCTGCTCTGCTGTAACCCGAGGAGAAAATTTTCCTTGTGGGATACAAGTGTTATCCAATGAGGGGAGAGAACGGCATGAAGGGCTGTGTGTGCAGCCAAGGGATGCGCGTGAATGTGGTGACGTAGCACGAGGACCAATTGATGCCTGACAAGGGCGGGGGCTGCTAACTCATGGTGCGTTCAAGGAAACTCGTACTTTGTGTTTTTCCTTCCTGTGAAGTCATACCAGTTCGATCTGGTACGAGTTCACGGGTCGGAAGTTACGAGTGGCCGTTATAGGGAACTTTCACAGACAACAGGACGGTAAAAACACGAGCTACGGGTTACCTGGAACGCTACCAAGTCGTAGTTGTGACTTGAAGCTGTAACTTACGGTTTCAAAAGCCTGCCTTGAACACAGCATTAGCCGAAACGGCCGTGCCGCTGTTATCTGCTTTAAGAAGATATTGGTGAATGAGGCCCAATGATCTTTCATGTTATAGGCTCCAAAAATCGTCATTTCCTTTTGAATTTTACAGTAGTACAAGTCTTTAAAGTGAGTTTTTCAGACTCAGACTCTGAGCTAGAAATCTCCACTTCAGCAGCACTTACAGACACCAAACCTTCCACTTTGATCCCTTTCTATATTCTAAAGGTTTTTACAGAGGGGATTGTTGATGTATCATTCACAGCCTCATTTATACAACATTGTATTCCTAAAAACATGGAGAATTGTTTTTAGGGCTGGTGACAGTATTTTCTCATTTACAGAGTGATAAAAAGAGATATCCAAAATCCTCCTCTGTAAAAACTTCTGACTCTAATATGTCAACAAAATAAGAATTTTGAAAGTAGCTTCATCCATTGTTCAGATTTCTGTTCTGGAAATATATGCAAATTAGCGCATATTTCATTAGATATCGCCTCATTTGCATATTTAAACATATACAAAAAATATTTGTCTTAATGTAAGTGATAAACTTGGTGCAAGTTTCATGGTGAAATCTATGTCTCATAATTAAATCATATAATTACATCCATATGGAGACACATTGGTGTTCATGTTGTTGTAGAGAAACAAAGTTTTAAAGCTGCTCTTATGTGATGAGGTCATCATGCTGTGATCTGATTGGTTTCCTCCAGCCAATCCGATCGCCCAGGACGAGTTGTTCTCCTGCTGCCTCTTCAGCCTCAGTCCAAAGATCCAGCCCAAAAACATCCTGAGCGCCAAGCTGTGGGTGCACCTGCGTCCGGCCGACGCCGTCACCACCGTCTTCCTGCAGATCTCCCACCTCAAACCCGGCAGGGAGGGGAACAACACGCGGGTCCGAGTCCGCTCCCTGAAGATCGACACGGACGCCGGGGCCAGCTCCTGGCAGAGCGTGGACATCAAGTCGCTGCTGCAGGTCTGGCTGCGTCAGCCGGAGACCAACTACAGCGTCGAGATCAACGCCTTCGACTCCAGAGGAGAAGACCTGGCCATCACCTCGGCAGAGCCCGGCGAGGAGGGGCTGGTGAGTCGCAGGGCAGCAGCTGCAACATCTGGAGCCGCAGCGACGTCACCACGGCCCAGATGTTCAAAAGTTACCTGATAATGGATCCGATCAAATCTGGAAAACGTGTCGTTTCAAAACTTAAAACAGATTCTGAGATCGGATCAGATCACGTGATCCAGTCTTGGTTTTATAATCTGGTTTGTGTTGCTCAAAACTTTTAGTCGGATCAGGAAAACTTTGATCCAAAACATCAGGATTATTCAGATCCCAGCGGTTTGGTAGCCTAGAAATCAAATCTATTTGCTCCGCAGGTCTAGAAACGAGCCATAGGAACTTTTTGAGTCTCCAACACCGTTTGTGTTCACCAATCACAGCGCTCTATCTGTTTAGAGAGTCGTTGGGCGGGCTTAATGACGACATACTTGCAGAATCGTTTGAATTGGCGTTGGCATCAACTTTGAAAGAATTAAACTTGTCATTTTCTTTAAAGGTGTACAGAAAAGAGAACTGAATTTGAGCCCACTCAATCATAAAATTAATGTGATAACTCATCTTTCAGACGATGTAGCCCAAACTTTGTGCAAAATTCTATTTTTGAGTAAATCCGGGATGAAAGTGTGTTTTTTTTTTTTCGCATTGGATAATGCAGGCGCACGGATTATACGTCAGCCTGTACACGATTCACCAGCCACTGATATTGGATCCGTAATCCATCATTCAAACGTCTGAGACACACACACACACACACGGAGCTCGGTCTCGCCCCCCAGCTTTGAATATCCCGCCCGCTCGATAACGACCAATCAAATTCGTTTTCCTTACTCGGGTAAACTCGGGTTGCAGCTCGTGACAACTCGGCGCGACAAACAGGACAAACGGCCATTTCTGTACACCTTTAAAAGTTGAGCAAGAAACTGCACTGAAGTCAGTCATTTCAAAGAAGGATGTATTTGGTGTTTTGCCGACGGGATATGGGAAAAGTTTAATCTACCGACGTCATCCTGCTCTTTGCTCTGATTGGTCGTAGCGCTACCCTATTGGTGCAGAGGCAGTTTAAAAGACAGCCTTCATCCCGCCCCCTGGATTGAGCCGAGGTCTACCGGTCGTTACCAGACTAGACATGTTCATGATATAGTCTGGCTTGTCAGGCTAGGACATTTAAATAAAATTTGAAATTTTAATTTAATCTTGAAAAGTTTGTATCTGGATCAGACTGATGCTTTGAACAACCAGGATAAAACTAAAGATGGATGACCTGACAAAACAAGGGATGAAAATCTGGATAATTTTGATCCTTTTGAACAACTGGGTCCAGATGTTTCACCTCAGCTTTATGAATGAAACGTGACGTTGTTGTATTTTCCTCCTCAGCAACCGTTCATCGAGGTGAAGATCCTCGACAGCCCCAAGAGATCCCGCCGCGACTCCGGCCTCAACTGCGACGAGGAGTCCTCGGAGACGCGCTGCTGCCGCTACCCGCTGACCGTGGACTTCGAGGAGTTCGGCTGGGACTGGATCATCGCGCCCAAACGCTACCGGGCCAACTACTGCTCGGGGGAGTGCGAGTTCATGCACCTGCAGCAGTATCCGCACGCTCACCTGGTGAACAAGGCCAACCCGCGGGGCAGCGCCGGGCCCTGCTGCACGCCCACCAAGATGTCGCCCATCAACATGCTCTACTTCAACCGCAAGGAGCAGATCATCTACGGGAAGATCCCGTCCATGGTGGTGGACCACTGCGGCTGCTCCTGAGGGAACTCCTGCAGGACTTAGGGGATTTCCTCTGTAGCTTCAGACTTTATTCTTTTATCCGAACCCAAAAAAATAAGAAAAAGACACAAGCACAACACATTCTCACTCCATCCATTGTTATTATTGAAAAAAAAGTGATCATAGCTTCTTTAAAGGGGAAATATCACTTCTTGAAGGCTCTTTATCATATATTTGCGTGTTTGTTTTGCCTTCCAGCCTCCAAAATGTGAGAATTGACAAAAAAAATCTATAATTTTCAGGCTCCTGAGGTTGAAATCTACGTGGTTTTACGAGCTGTTCCCTCAGTTCTCTTCCAGTGACGTAATTAGGATTCGAATTTGCATAAAACCACCCCTCAGTAAAAGGGGCGGGGCAAGTAGACGCTAATTTGCATTTAAAGGGACAGGCACTGAAACCAGCCGTTCTGAACAGAGCTGTTTTGAGCTGTGATGTTTGATCCTTGGGGTATTTTGACCAAAGCATGTCACAGATATGTCTTTAAGACACCTGGGAACTATTTTAATTTGTGGAAAAGGGACAGAATATGTCTCCTTTAAGTTATTGTTGCCTTGTGATGCTGGTGGTGGTGGTAGTGCGTGTCCTCAGAGATGAAGATGTTGCCGTACGGACAGGATGTGAGGTCAGGTCAGCAGCACACTGTGGATAAATCATGAACTTTTTTCCCAGCTTCACCATCTTCTTCTTTATTTGCTCCGTTTTAACATTCAATCAGATGCAACTCTGCTGATTTTCATCCATGAACGCTCCGTGGTGCGCTGATCCGTGGACACACTCCTGCTGCTTCCTGTCTTATGAAACGTGTCCTGATTTGAGCCCTGATCAGAACAAACCTCCGCAGGGCGTCTTATTTTGAAAAACATGAACCGAGTGACTCTGGGCTGACATGCCGCCCGCTCTCTGCCCCAGATAGAGACAATAATGAACTCGAGTTGCAGCTGAAAGTGTTTTCGTTAAGTTTGAAAAATGTTGCAGCAAGAAAATGTGACAGAAACTAAGAACCAATCACAGCTCCTGCAGACAACGTTTGTACAACTCTCTGACGGCCATATTGTTTTCATTCCTGCTGCGCAATGAATCTTGGGAAAGGTCGCCTCCTATATGGCGACGTTGTGTTTGAAACGCCTCACACTTTCAGTATTGTGTATTTCTGAAGTGGCCTGTGACACTGACCCAGGGTCAGCTGTGTGAAACACCTCATCATGATCTAAATGACTCCACACTTTAATCTCCAGGGCCCACTTGTTCAAAAGGTTGAATGTGGATCAAGATTATCCAGATTTTGAAATCCCTTGTTTTTCCATCCAGGATAATTTAGTCCGTCTTTACTTTTTTCCCAGTTGAAAAACAAACACCAATGAATGTATATATGCTACATTATAAATGTTGTTTATTTGACCATTATACAGATTTAGTAATGTTGAAAAGTTTATGTGGATCAGACTGATTCAGTCCAACTGTGCCTTGAACAACTGGAGTAAAACAAAGATGGATTACGTGAACCTGGATGACAAAACAAGGGATGGAAATCTGGATATAATCAATGAATATATGCTACATTATAAATGTTGTTCATTTGACCAGTTTGAATTGAATTTAAATCACATTTTGTTCCTGAATCCACCAAACAGCCAGGATCAGAATAATGTTTTGGATCAAAGTTTGATAAAAGGTTTTAAACAACACAAACTGAAAACCCAACCTCAGATAGAGAGCAGCGATGTCTTCGGGGGGGGAGTGGGGGTTGGTCTGTGTGCAGATGTCCTGACTGTTGTTGTGCTTCACGGGGAGTTTCTTCACTGTGCTGTTGGAACAGAACGTCCACCAGTGACACAGATTCACTATGACTGTGGTGAACTGGAGTTAACTTCACACACGGCACGGCTGCAGCGATGCCCACACACACACGCTCACTGGTGCACGGAGGCTTTTTCTGCAAAACGAAACGAAACAAACAAGCATTTTGATTTTAAAATGTTTAAGCATTTTTGTTTTATCTTGCATTTGTGTATTTATCTTTACATGAACGACTTGATTGTTGCCATTTAGACTCACAATCTAGACACATGAGCTGATGCTGCACTGAAGGACTGAAGTGAAGAAACTGATCTGCACATGTAACCCAGGTCCCAAATACCTGGTGCTGCAAAAAAGTCGGAGCCACAGCCGACATCTGCAGGTGTGAAAAACATTCACTGTCATTACTAATGTCTCTGCATTAATAAGAATATTAGCAGCTGCTTTGCAAACTGCACTTCTTGGATAGCCTACTTGGTTTATTTCAGTGTTGTTGATTAACAGCTGTATTATCCTCCCATGTGTCTGAATAAAATACTGTACCCACTGTAAATAATCGTAAATGAAAAGAATATTATTAAAAGGCTTGATTTAGAGGAAAACATCTCCAAACTTTTCTGTCTCATTAATCATCTTCAGACATCTCAGTCTTATCAAATAAATCCAGTTGAATGATTCTATAAAAACATTTATATCATCATCATTGTTATTATTATTATTATTATTTTTATCATATTGGGTTCAATCATAAACCTAAAAGTGATAAAGTGCTTCTTGCTGTTTTTTATTTTGACCATATCCTGCTGATAAATAAAGTTTTATTGTACAATAATACGCAGTATTTTGTATTTCTTTTAAATTATTAAATTAATTTAAAACATTTTCTACTTGTTTTGGACAGTATGATCATGATGAACGGGTCTTTGTGAATAGATAAGTTTTGGTTTCAGATAGAGCTTGGCTTACTTTCTCTTTCTCTGAAAACACGTGGTCACTGTGCGCTGTTCTGTGTACGGGCTTTCCTCCATGTAAATACTTTGTATTGTCGGCCTTTAAATCATTAAAAACTGGTTTTACATTTAGTTTTATAAAGTTAAAGTCTGAAAAAACATAGAACTAAATGTTTGTTGTCCTAACTTTCTGCTGTTGTCGGTAAATTAACACTACACTGATGGTTTGTAGTTGTTGATGAGGGGAGGCGAGCTAACTGACAGAACAGCCGTCGCGTCTTCGCTCTGATTGGCTGTCGCATGCAATGGGGCGGGCGCATGTGGTGAATCCCACGCGCTGATTGGCTGACGGCGCTTCCGTACAGTTAGATACACTAAAAACTAGGCTGTCGGTTTACCTGGAAGACTCGGGGCTTTTTTCGGGAGGAAAACTCCGCTCCTGCGACAAACTGCACACACTTCCTCTAAATAAAAGGTAAGTTTAACATCTTATCTCCTGTTTTAGGGACGTTAATTAACCCTGAACCTGTTCTCTGTGGTTTTACCGTGACTGTCTTATAACGCTGCAACAAACTGAGCTGTTCAACTTTGGCTTTTCCAGTCGATCAAGTCAGACAAAAACACCTGTGCGTTTATATTATCAACTTCTATACACAAACACACACCTGGAAATATTAATTAGTCATTACTGATTACAGATGCAGCTGTACTCTATTACTAGTTATTACTAGTTATTACGCTGGTTCACCGTGCACGTCACCGCCCACCACCCGAGGGTCTGACACGTTCAGGTGTTGACTTCCCACCTGTCCGACTACATGACGTAGTGAACAGTAACACACTACAGGCCCAAGGCAGGTGATGGTGTCACCCCTCTAAACCTGCAGATTGTGACACATTGCACCACTAAAACTGCAGTTTTTCCATCAAAGTGTGTAGTTAATAATCAATAATCAATGGGAGCTGTAAATACACAGACTGTCCACATGCAGACTCCCCTGTGTAGAGGTGTGTCCTGCTGCTGCTGCTGCTGCTGCTGGGGAAACTGAAACCTACCAGGTGTTTGTTTGTCATCCTCCTTTCACTTTGTAATAGTAATAGTCACCAAGTAATACGAGTTAAAATGTTAAAAAATGAGCAATGCAACAATAATTGAATGTTTTCCAGCTCCTCCAGGTGCACATTATGTCTCGTCTCCTCCTGTAGACGTCTTAACTGTTCACCGAAGCCGAGGTTAAACACCATCCTCACAGATTTCTAATGGTTTCTAATTTGGAGGAGTGTCAGGGCTGCAGACTCAGACCCTAAATGGAGGCGTTTTCCTGCTAAAATCTGACACAGTGCAAGTAAATTGCACATGTGTAAGCAGTAAATTGTGAATATTTGCTTTGCAAGTCGATTTACAGTGTGCACCCCTAAATGTCCTGCTTGTGCTCCTGGTAAAAACAGTAAGTCTGGAGTCCTGAGTCCAGCGCAAACACAGGAACTGGGCTCAGACGCCTCACAGGATATGTTACACCGATGTGAAGTGAACAGGAAGAGAAAGAAACGATGAACTGGGAAGTTTCAACAGCAGAATGTTGAAATAAAATCATGGTAGGAAGCGTGTCCGACCGCAGCAGCAGCAGCAGCATTAACAGCAGCAGCAGCAGCGATTCTGCTGAGCACTGCACTAATAAATATGAATCAGATGATTTGTTTTGTCCTCATGAAGCTGCTCTTGTTCTCCAGAAGATGGCGCAGTGGTGTCAGCTCCAGATGCTGGACTGTAAGTACCTGGAGCAGGTGGACCAGCTGTACGACGACTCCTTCCCCATGGATATCCGACAGTACCTGAGCAGGTGGATCGAAAGCATCGACTGGTGAGAAGTCAAACTCCCGTCTTCCTCCTTTTTTCTCTCCACACGAGTTGCCACATTAAAACTGAATGTGTGCGATCTTCCACAGGGACACGGTGGCGATGCAGGACTCGCTGGCCACCGTCCGCTTCCACGACCTCCTGGCTCAGCTGGACGACCAGCACAGCCGCTTCGCTCTGGAGAACAACTTCCTGCTGCAGCACAACATCCGCAAGATCAAGAGGAACCTGCAGGTCGGAGCTGGAGGAGGTTAAAATAGAAACTGCTCTGTGGTCGGAGGTTGGAGCTGAAACTTTGTTGTCGTTTTGTTTCCCACAGGACCGGTTCCAGGAAGATCCGGTCCACATGGCTATGATCATCTCCAGAAACCTGAAGGAGGAGCAGAAGATCCTGGCCAGCGCAAAGAGCGCCGAGGTACAAAACAGAACAGCTTTTATTTTGAAATGATGAGGAAACAACTCTGTTTCAGGGTCGTTAAACTCATTTTAGTTTTAGTTTGATCTCAATTGGACCGTATGAGTAAAATAAAAGCATAATAACGTATAAATAATGAGAATTTTTTACACTTTGCAAATTCACGTTTGACACCCCTGCTCTGTTTTCTGCATTTATTATTGCTTTACTTCATGATTGATGCATAATTTACATCTATTCTGGCGATAAATACTGATGAGATGTGTTCAGCTAATCGGCAGAGAAAAAGAGTTAATGATCAAAAGAGTTAATAAATATTTTTCAACAGCAGGAGGGCGAGGTCTCTGTGTCGGCCATGGTGGTGGAGAAACAGAAGCTGGACAACAAGGTGAAGGAGATGAGAGACAGACTGCAGGTGAGTTGGACTTTGATGTTTCTGTCCGTCAGATGATCAAAGACATTTTTTATTTATTCATTTTTGATGCAGAATGTGAATGAAATGTAATAAAATATCTCCAAATCTCCAGATCGTGGATCAGAACATTAAGAACGTTGAGGACCTGCAGGACGAGTACGACTTCAAAATGAACACGCTGAAGAACAGAGGTGAGGAGCGTCGTCGTTGCTTATCGATCGGTTATCTACGCGCTTGTGTGTGTTTGTGTGTTTGATGGATGCGTGGCGTCCTGTCTGAGCAGAGAACGAGATGAACGGCATGACGCCCAAGGAGCTGGACAAGGAGAAGCTGGTGATCGTGAGGATGGAGTTAGAGCTGAAGGCCAAGCGACAGGTGAGGTGAACCCGCCACTTCTTGCCGTGTCGGATGCGTGGTGTTGTTTTTACTACAAGTCCCATCATGCACCTGTGCTCTCCTCCTCCTCCTCCTCCTCCTCCTCAGGACGTGGTGACTCAGCTCAACGACCTGCTGAACGTCACCCAGGCGCTGCTGTCCGACCTGATCTCCGAGGAGCTTCCTGAGTGGAAGCAGCGGCAGCAGATCGCCTGCATCGGAGGACCGCCCAACGCCTGCGTGGACCAGCTGCAGAACTGGTGAGACTTCTCCTCCTCCTCTTCCTCCTCCTCCTCTTCCTCCTCCTCCTCCTGCTCCTCTTCCTCCTCCTCCTCTTCCTCCTACCATGAAACTAGATGAGCCTTAACCCTCCTGTTGTCTTTCTGGGTCAAATTGACCCAATTTGTTCCCCTCCTCCATCCGTCCTTCTTTCCTTCCTTTCTCCCTTATTTCTTTCCACAATCCTTTTCCCTTCCTTCCTTCCTTCCTTCCTTGAACAAATCTGTTCCCTCCCTCCATCTGTCTTTCCTTCCTTTTTCCCTTCCTTCTTTCCTACCATCTTTCCCTTTGTCCTTCCTTCCTTCCTTCCTTCCTTCCTTCCTTCCTTCCTTCCTTCCTTCCTTCCTTCCTTCCTTCCTTCCTTCCTTCCTTTCCTTTGTCCTTCCTGCTTTCCTTCCTTCCTTGACCCAGGTGGACACCAGGAGGGTTAAGAGGTGTTTTTAGCATCTGGTCTCAATCACCAGTAGAGTTGGTTTCCAGAAAAGACTAAAAGAAGGTTTTTCACAGGAAGAGATTTTTTTGGACTGCATTTAATATTTAGATTTGGTTTTTTTTTCTGTTCTTTTTTCCTAGTCGGTTATGGGCTTCTATACATCTGCCTCATTTATTTTCTGTATTTTTCTTTTTTAAACTGTCATTTATTTTATTATGTTGTCATATTCATTCATTCATTCATTCATCTTTTTTTCTTCTTTTCTTCCCAGTTTGGCTTGATGTGTCATTTGTACCGTACTTTCCGGACTATAGAGCGCACCTGAATAAAGGCCGCACCAGCTAAATTTTAAATGAAAATACATATATAGGCCGCACTTGAATATAAGCTGCAGGTTTTCATGTTGTAACATGAGATATTTACACAGAAAGACAGTAGGGAACTGTGCAAGTGCGCTCGCTTTCCTCTCCTCCATGTGCATCTGTTGACAACGAAGCCGGCAAAAAATCAATAAATGGAGCAGTGGATAACGTTCAGGTTATCCACTGAACGTCGGGGTTCCATACAACCTGTCGGGGTTTATTTCTCCATAACAACCTCCGAACTATACATTATCCCTTACATAACATATACGATGTTACGGCCTGTGTGTTTGTGTAGTCTTAACCATCATAAACAAAAGATTACAGGTTACGGAGCGCGTTTGTGTCACGGTGTGCAGAGACGAGAGCTGGGACACCGGGGCGGGGAAAAAAGTAGCGGCTTATAGTCCAGAAAGTACGGTAGTTGTTGTTTGCTGCAGGACAGGTCTGGAGAATTGTCTTGAATGTCTTAAATATTTTAACATGTATGTAATATTTGTATATGTGTATGTTTTCGGATTGAGCATATGTATATATATATATATTTTTTTTTTTTTTATTGAGGCAGAGACTAATGGGGATCCATAATAATAAACTAAACTCTGTCTCCTCTTCATCTCCTCCTCCTCGTCCTCCTCCTGCTGCAGGTTCACAGCCGTGGCCGAGAGCCTCCAGCAGGTCCGTCAGCACCTGAAGAAGCTGCAGGAGCTGGAGCAGAAGTTCACCTACGACAGCGACCCCATCACACAGAAGAAGAGTTTCCTGGAGGCTCGAGCGCTCGACCTGCTCAAGAACCTGCTGTCCAAGTGAGCCAGCTGCCGATCCATCGCCTTCCTTTACTATCGGTTATCAATCAGAGTCAGAGTTTGATCGTACGGCTCAAACCTTTGTGTGTGTGTGTGTGTGTGTAGCTCTCTGGTTGTAGAGAGGCAGCCCTGTATGCCCACCCACCCTCAGAGGCCGCTGGTGCTGAAAACAGGCGTCCAGTTCACTGTGAAGCTGAGGTGAGAAACTTTTAGTTCATTATAGATGAACTCTCCAGGTCTGATGGTTCATTAAAGGGATAGTTCATCATTTAGTCAGATCCTCCTCTCACCATAATCCCTATAGTCATAGCAGCAGGTTCATCACCTTTATTTATCGGTGCATGTTGTTTTGAGATTTCAAACTCATCAAATACACAATCCAACAACTCCACAACGCTCTGGTGGACAAGTTGTGACCTGCACATTCACCACGCTATGAGATAATTATGTAAAATCCCTCCGCAGATCTCAAAACAACATGCACCGATATTTAAAGGTGATGAACCTACTGCTGTGACTATAGGGGTTATGGTGAGAGGAGGATGTGACTAAATGTTAAACTATCCCTTTAAGGCTTTATCTTTAACTCTGGAGGTTTTTCCTGTTGTGGCGACTTCCTGTCTGAGTGTGTGTGTGTGTGTTTGCAGGTTCCTGGTGAAGCTGCAGGAGTTCAACTACCAGCTCAGAGTCAAAGCTGTGTTTGATAAGTGAGTTCCTGTCACGTCTCTCTGCTGCTTCAACCAACTCTTCATTTATTCATTCATTCATTCATTCATTCATCATATTAAATCTATTATTAAACTAAACTCTGCTCCTCAGGGACGTCACAGAGAAGAAAGGGTACGTGTCTAAAACCGAAGCCTCAAAACAAACACTCAGGTGAGTTATTGATCGGCAGCCGATCAGCTCATTGATCCGTCTCTTCATCAGGTTCAGAAAGTTCAACATCTTGGGAACGAACACCAAAGTGATGAACATGGAGGAGTCGAACGGCAGCCTGGCGGCGGAGTTCAGACACCTGGTGAGAGTCCGTCACCGCTGTTTGAAAACACTCACACTGCAAAAACTCAAAATCTTACCAAGAATATTTGTCTTATTTCTAGTCAAAATGTCATTTCTAATTTCAAAACAAATCTCATTAGACTTAAAATAAGACTCATCACATAAAAAGCAGCTTGTTTTTAGACACTTTTTACATCTTTCAAGCATATTTTCACTTGAAATAAGTAGAAAAATCTGATAGTGGAGCAAGTTTTTTCTTCCTTATTACAAGCACAAAAAACCTGCTTTCACTGGCAGATTTTTCTACTTATTTCAAGTGAAAATTTGTTTGAAACAAATGAAAATTATCTAAAAACAAGTTCATTTTTAGGTGATGAGTCTTATTTTAAGTGAAAAGAGATTAGTTTTGACTAGAAATGAGACATTTCGACAAGTAATAAGACAAATATTCTTGGAAAGATTTTGAGTTTTTGGAGTGCAGGTCTCTTATTCCATGTCGTTTCTTCACTTACAGCAACTGAAGGAGCAGAAAGTCGCCGGGAACAGAACGAACGAGGTGAGAACCGACTGAAACTGTAAAATAAAAAATACTGTGACATCATCAATCAATGGGCAGAAAAGAGCTGAAGTGTTGCCGTGGTGTGTTCAGGGACCTCTGATCGTCACGGAGGAGCTCCACTCCCTCAGCTTCGAGTCCGAGCTGCAGCTCAACCAGTCGGGTCTCGACATCAAGCTGGAGGTGAGACACACACACACACACACACACACACAGGGTTCCCACTTGTCCTGGAAAACCAGGAAAACCTGGAAAATGGTTGACCAATTTTCCAGTCGTGGAAAACACATGGAAAATGAGAAAAAAAGTCAAATGTCCTGGAAAAGCTGTGTTCATCTTTAAACCAGACTTCTGGGCTGAGAGAGGAAGAAACATAGAAACAAAAATGTACAAAATAAGGTACAACTGTGGAAAAGAAGACTTCTCCAAAGCATGAACGGGACAGAGGATGTAGAATAACATGCCAGTCACACTGGAGCCGCTGAAAATGTCCTGGAAAATGATTTCAAGAAAAGAGTGTCACAGTGACATCACCAGGCTTCAGCTCACTTCCTGTCGTTGTCGTTGTCATGGTAGGCCATGTCTCTGCCGGTCGTGGTCATCTCCAACGTGTGTCAGCTGCCCAGCGGCTGGGCCTCCATCCTCTGGTACAACATGCTGACCACCGAGCCCAAGGTGAGCACACACACACACACACACACACACACACACTCGACTCCACTGTGACTAACGGATCCTTCTCTCTCTCTCTCCGTGGTCAGAACCTGAAGTTCTTCCTGTCTCCGCCGCCGGCCAAGTGGTCCCAGCTGTCCGAGGTGCTGAGCTGGCAGTTCTCCTCCGTCACCAAGCGAGGCCTGAACCAGGAGCAGCTCAACATGTTGGCCGACAAACTGCTGGGTGAGTGTGTGACTCCATTTTTAAAGGGATAGTTCAACATTTTGGCAAATTGACCCATTGCCTATAGTCATAGCAGTAGGTTCGTTACCTTTAATTAGTGTGAATGCTGGAAGCATTCACACTATTGTTATTCGGTTCGGCCATTTTCTGCCTTTCTTTGTCATGTAACTAGTCCTTCATACTTTGTGCTATTTCAACAATTCAAATATCAAAATGTTCAGCCTTTTCGGGACAGGTGTGCTATGTCTTTTCTCTTTTCAACTATTCATACTTTTTGCAATATTCAACTATTTCTGATTTTTTTTTTCCCCATAGAGAATGCATTGGAACAGTCTTGAAACTCTTCAAATCTTCTTACTTCTTTCAGCCTTTAAAGCGTCCACATACTTTCAGCTAGAGACTTCATTCAAATTCTGAGCTGTAGACAAACTTCTAATGTATTCATCCTGTATTTACAACTTTTTCATAGCTTGTACCGTTTTTGAGATAAATCCTTTAAAAGCACATGAGGATTTCTGACAAATTTCACACTTTTCAATGAGTGTGTATGGGGTTGGGTCAGAGTGAGTGACATCATCGTTAGAGTGAGAGGGATCGAAAAAACATTCAGGATTTTTTCTGGATAAATTGCCAGCACGGCCACAAATTAAACTCTAGACACATGATTTCCTCACGGTTTGTAGCCACACTTGTCGTGTCTCATCTGATGTGCTCAAAACAGCAGACAGACTTACAGAATTGTCTCTATGAGCCTAATTGTGCAGCTAGACCCGCTCCAGTGGCTCATCCACTTCAATAGAAAAGTAGGAGCTGATTTTTTTAGAAAAACAGAAATGCCCCCCTTTTCTACCTTGCGACGGCAAGAAAAGTATTTGTCCTACAAACACTTAATGCACATCAGAATGCTCAGGAAGGTCTCCTTGCGCAGATAGTCTCTACCACATTCTGATAAGAGGTACGGTTCTCTGTTTTTTGGCTGTCATTAGGAGAGCTGCGCCGAGCTCAAAACTGACTGTTCTGCTCCTGCTCTGTTGTGCAGGTGGCCATCAAGACACACACACACACACACACACACACACACACACACACACACACACACAGTGCCACCCAGTAAAAGGTAAGCAGTGGTGCAGGCTGCCACACAGGTGTATTCAATCAGATCATTAGCACATGGAGGGGTTTTGTGGTGATCAACTATTGTACTTGTATTGTTCTGGCTATGTGCTGGTCCATAGAGTCAGAGGAGGTTGGTCCTCCTCTATTTTTTAGAGGCCAGATGAACATCAACATATTTTTTAGAAAGAGTAACTGGTTGAATTAAACCATTACCACATCATTTCATGTCTCCACTAAGTTCACTTTCCTCCTCCTCCTCTTTTTCTCCCTCCTTCCTCCCTCCTCCTCTCCCTCCTCTTCTTCTCCATCCTTCTGCCTTCTTTCTCTCCCTCTTCCTCCTCCTCTTCCTCCTCCTCTTCTTCTCCCTCCTTCCGCCTTCTTTCTCTCCCTCTCCCTCCTCTTCTTCTCCCTCCTCTCTCCTCCTCCTCCTCTCCCTCCTCCTCTTCTTCACCCTCCTTCCTCCCTCTTCCTCCTCCTCCTCTTCTCCCCTTTCCTCCCTCGTTCTCCTCCTCTCCCTCCTCCTCCTCTTCTTCTCCCTCCTTCCGCCTTCTTTCTCTCCCTCTTCCTCCTCTTCTTCTCCTTCCTTCCTCCCTCCTCCTCCTCTCCCTCCTCTTCTTCTCTTTCCTTCCTCCCTCCTCCTCTTCTCCCTCCTCCCCCTCTTCTTCTCCCTCCTCCTCTCTCTCTGCCATTCAGCCCAATGCAATTTATTTCACAGCAGAGTAGCAGGAGCTCAACTTTTTAATTCGCTGGAATGGGCATTATACTTTGTTTGATTTCATCAAAAAATAGTCACAAGTCACAAAAAAGGTCCTCTACTTACTTGTTGTGGCTCATTTTTTTTTTTTTTTTTAAGAATCATTGAAAAATCTCACATTCATCAAAGTCTCAACCTCCCTTCTCCACAGCTCTGTCTGTAGTCCAATGGGTAAGGTGGCTGCTTGCCAACCTCAAGGTCACTGGTTCAAATCCAAGAGGGGCACTCTTGTTATGTTATGTTGAATTCTGCTCCCCTCCCCCACCTTCAATTGGTTACAGGTGTTCGTTAAGCGCCACAGTTTGCAGCACATCATCACAATCAATGACAACATGTTTAGGTGTGTGCTCTCTGTGGTGAAATGGCAGAGTAAAGGTTTATTGATCATGAGGCCATGGGTTCGATTCCTGCCTCATTCATGTGGTACTTTCTGATAGACTTCATTCAAATTCTCATCTGTAGACAAACTTCTAATGGCTCATTTATACTCTTTTCTTTCTTTCTTTTAAGCATCATTGAAAAATCTCACATTCATCAAAGTCTCAACCTCTCTTCAGAAGTCAGTGACCTCTTATACATGGATTTCTTTTACTCTTCTCTCATTGAATCTAACTATGGTGAAGTGGTTAGGTCAGTGGGCTGATGTACTGAAGGTTGTGGGTTCAATTCCCTCCTTGGACATGTTTCTTGTATGCCATTCCGCATGTCTTTGTCAATTTATTCTGCTAATTCAGCATGGTTCAGCAATGGCTTTCAGCATTCACACCATTTCCATTTTTGGAAATGCTTTTTCTAGTTGTCAGTGCAAGCTGTTTTTAGAACGGCGGAGCAGAGCCGTGAGCTGCTCAGAGCTACGCTACGGAGGCTCATGGGATTTCTTGGTTTCCCTCATCAAACTCATCAAATACACAATCCAACAACTCCACAACGCTCTGGTGGACAAGTTGTGACCTGCACATTCACCACGCTATGAGATAATAACACAACGTTACCAGACAGTTGTTTTAGAGGGAAATTCATGCAAAACCGCTGATGCGTGTTGCCTTCAGGGACAGTTTTTCATCAAGCAGTCTCTGCATTTCCCTCTAAAACAACTCTGTCTGGTAACGTTGTGTTATTATCTCATAGCGTGGTGAATGTGCAGGTCACAACTTGTCCACCAGAGCGTTGTGGAGTTGTTGGATTGTGTATT